>NW_009735830.1:0-2450 GCF_000703405.1 Apaloderma vittatum | reverse complement strand
TTTCTTAGAGAGGATTTTACAGTTCCCAAAGTCTCTGCTGGATCATTGTTAGAGGTTTGCGGTGACTGTCCATTGGTGTCTCATGCTCTTTGCCTTCAATTTTTTTATATTATCTATGTACTACAGATGAGAGGTCCCATGCTTCATGCCCTGTGAAAGTCCAAATGGAGCATGTGAAATGTAATGGAAGCACAGCAGAACTGAACCAGAAAGATGAGTAATGCAGGAAACTGTAAATGCTATAATGTTATTAATATTGTTATAATGAATTCCTGTATCTTAAGCCTATTTTTTAGTATTAGGGAACTAATTTTTTGTTTGATTTGTAAAGTATTATATGAGTTGTTACTTTTTGCTGTATTTGAAACACCTGCTATTTGGGAGGCATGAGAAGAATAATCTGTATTAGTTTTATAATATCTAACAATATGAGATATGAGGTCAATGAGATATGGCTCAAAAGATCATGTCAATTATTGATGTCAGTAACCTAGAGTTAGGTGTCTTGTGAAATGAACCTACCTGTTTACTGTCTTAAAAACCTAAATAGTATTCTGGTGACACTTTCATTAAAGGATGAAGTTTCTTTAGCAGCTTTTTATCATGTTTCTTCTCAAGCATTGAAGATTTTTATTCCTGGCATACAAAATGATGGTTGGGTTTTTTCCTCCTCTTTCTCACTGTGAGAACGCTATTATTTGCGTGCAGTCAAATGTGGCAGACGATTGAAGAAATTTCAAGCTGGGAACAATATTGTTCAGCCTGGCAACTTTTGTGCAAAACAGTTTATTCAATGTTCTGATAGCAAGAAATTGAAGTTGCTGCAAAGGAAGTCTTTCCTTTTTTTGTGTGCATGTTTTCCTTCTCTCCAAAGCAAATAATTTCAAGCTAATCTCTTTGATTCACATACTGATGGACAAATGTGTCAAAACTGCTGGAAGCAAATGCTGTAGGGTATATGTTTTAAGAGGCTCTTGATTAATTTATGTACTTATAAGTTTTCTATTTTTATTCATGGTGAGCATACTTCATCACCCCTGTTACATCAGCTCAGAGACTGAATTGAACTTTTCCCCTTTAATGGGTTTATCTTCTGAAATATCTCTAAAGTGTATTAGTATTTTCTTTCTTTAAATCCCTATTGAATGCGTAACTACATATTCAGTTTAATTTGCTATGACTACAGCACATTTTGCCATCCTCAAAATTGTCTACTCTTGGTTATACCAGATAAAACTCCTTTGTCAATTGAATAATTGAGATAAAATGTTGATGTCTGTGCTCTTCTACCTTCCTCAGTTTTGCTGGTTTTTTTCTTTCATGTTTAGTAACAGGTAAACAGGTACAAAGATGCCTTTGCTGTTTTCATGCTTATGCTTCATGTGGTTTTTTATTTTATATTCAATGAAACAACCTGGAGGATAAATACACTGCAATTCAGTCCACATTTAAGTGTCTAAATAAGAAGTTAATGAACAAAGTACCTGTCCTTATTTAGGGATTTGGTTGGTACAGTGACCAAATTATCATATTTCTCTGAATCATATTCTAAAATATACAGGATTTTTTTTAAGATTCGGCTTCTATTTGAGGAGAGTTCCAGTTGGCTTCAAGGAAAGTTGCTCAAAACCCTTGTAATAAATACTACGCATCTAAAGCTAGGAAAAAATGGGAGTGGTGAAGAGTCCTTCTGGGGAAACAAAAACATATACACCATTCCGGAAATGAGGGAGGAAAAATTGTTTGAAGGAGACCTCAAGCAGTAAGTCATAGAAAGGAAATCTTTGGGACAAGGAAAGTCCAGAAAATCACAGCCGTTTCTCATCTTAGAGCCAAAGTGTCTCACTGAGCTAACAGAAAAGCCTTGGAGAGGGGATTAAAAAGTTAGGCAAATGTTGCGCAATGAAATCTCAAGCCCTGCTCAGAGCTCTGCTTTTTTACAGAACTCTCAAAGGAATCATCAAGTCGTGGTAGACAGGGCTGGAAAACGCAGCCCTACAGGGCTTTTCAGGGAATGAGGAACTTGTGGGCTACAAAGAGTGGAAAGAAGTGAGATGCAAGCCCACAAAAAACATCCAAAAAAAGAGAGGAACAGAATATCAGTCCCAAGAAAAGCCATGAATGCAAGGAAACTAATTCACATACGTAAAAATTAATAGTGCCAGAAAAGACCACTATTTCAATTATTTTAAGCAGAAGAGAAGCAGAGTGCCTGCAGGACTCTTCAAGGCCTTGAAGCACTTTGAGATACTTTCCACAAGAAGCTCTACAAATTCTGAATGGATATTCACTTCAGCTATAAAGTGTGAGACATATTTCAGTGTTAATAGTTTCTGCTGTTTCTCCATCACCTCATTTCTTGGTAACAGATTTGTTGTGCAGGTGCCATGGATGGCAAAGTGCTTCCCAGGATTAATAGGACATGGTAGCAATGTAATCAATGTCAGCAG
>NW_009735829.1:0-776 GCF_000703405.1 Apaloderma vittatum | reverse complement strand
GGAAAAAATGGGAGTGGTGAAGAGTCCTTCTAGGGAAACAAAATCATATACACCATTCCGGAAAGAGGAAAAATTGTTTGAAGGAGACCTCAAGCAGTAAGTCATAGAAAGGAAATCTTTGGGACAAGGAAAGTCCAGAAAATCACAGCCATTTCTCATCTTAGAGCCAAGGTGTCTCACTGAGCTAACAGAAAAGCCTTAGAGAGGGGATTAAAAAGTTGGGCAAATGTTGCGCAATGAAATCTCAAGCCCTGCTCAGAGCTTTGCTTTTTTACAGAACTCTCAAAGGAATCATCAAGTTGTGGTAGACAGGGCTGGAAAACGCAGCCCTACAGAAAATGGCTTTTCAGGGAATGAGGAACTTGTGGGCTACAGAGAGTGGAAAAAAGTGAGATGCAAGCCCACAAAAAACATCCGCAAAAAAAGAGAGGACCAGAATATCCGTCCGAAGAAAAGCCATGAATGCAAGGAAACTAATTCACATACGTAAAAATTAATAGTGCCAGAAAAGACCACTATTTTAATTATTTTAAGAAGAAGAGAAGCAGAGTGCCTGCAGGACTCTTCAAGGCCTTGAAGCACTTTGAGATACTTTCCACAAGAAGCTCTACAAATTCTGAACCGATGTTCATTTCAGCTATAAAGTGTGTCTTGTCTGCGACATATTTCAGTGTTAATAGTTTCTGCTGTTTCTCCATCACCTCATTTCTTGGTAACGTATTTGTTGTGCAGATGCCATGGATGGCAAACTGCTTCCCGGGATTAACAGGACATGA
>NW_009735828.1:23839-27590 GCF_000703405.1 Apaloderma vittatum | reverse complement strand
TATAATTATATTAGCAGCTCTTTACAAAACATTTTGCAAAATGCTGAAGACTTCCCTGATCCAGAAAAGTACTTGGCTAGAAGTTAACATTCTGGTAGTCTGTTTCTTCTGTATCATTCAGACGAGGCACATTTCTAGAGCTAGGCTTTGTTTAGCACTTCACCAGAGTAAAGAACCTGCAGGTAATCCAGCTGAGCACCTACCTGGTCCTTTGAAGTCGTGATGAATCCGGAAACTGTCTGGGATAGAGGCATTCAGATCTGAAAATGTCAGTTATCGTGTGCGTACATACTGTAAGGAGACATAACTAGAATACAAGATTAGATAATAATTCCAAGCAGTAGAGAATCAGATTTGCACCGCCTATCTTACACTTGATGAACTGGATCATTTTCTGAAAATCCTACCACTACAGTACTATGGCTCATAATTCTCATGGTTCCACTTTCTGTTCTCTTGTGAAAGGATATATTGCAAACTTACTTTTCAGCAATATTTTATTGCTTTTTTTGCTGATTTCACTAAGCCTCTTCTATCCTTCCTCTGCTCACAGAGAGAAATAAACCAGGAAAATGTAGGGATGGCAAAAATTTAGACAGACCTTTGAAAGTGCTGCCTGCAATTTTAGGGCAGACTGAGGGGAAGCCTTTCAAACAAGGAGTTCTTAGTCCTCAAATGCTACAGTCAACGTGAAACTGTCAGAGTAGCATGAAATAATTTTCTTCTCTAGCTAGAGAAGGAAATGCAGTAGTGAAAGAACTTCTCTGCCTCTTACCAATCTTCTTGAATTGTGCAGAGTATTTTAATTTCCTGATAAAGGAATACATTTTATACTAAGAAATAGATGAATATACTCACTGATTTCAGGCAAAGTTATATGGTTTATCTTAAGGAGAGAATTATCTCTTTATAGGCAGTTAATTGAGATCCCAGAAATTTTGGCAGTGAACTCAACAGAAGGAAAATTAGTCACTGTGGATTACAGGGCAGGGAGGAAAGGTCCCTAGATAATGTTTTCTGAAGCTCTTTTATAAAGTACTGCCTCTTAAAGAAAAATGTAAAACTGCTTAAATAATGTTATGAGATAGTGGATAGGACATGTTCTGCAAGGGAAAAAGGATGAAGAAAAATTAATCATTCTTAAAATTGTGTGCGTGCACAGGCCTGTGTGTGGATAACTATACTCACATGTATTCTTAAAGTCTGATTTAGAAATATTTACTTTTGAATAGCTCTGCAAGTCTCATAATCACTTTGAAGTACTTAATCATGTTTACTCTTTGGTGAGATGTCTTTTGGCAGTGACTGTATTCTGCTTACAGGATTTCGTCTGAGAACAGTATGACAAGAATCAGTGCATTCTTCTTACCTCTCATATGTTTTCCGTGAATTCTCAAAAGTTAAATGAAGAAATCAAATGAAGTCTTCTTGCTTTCATACATGCAAAGCTTCTCTTACACGTGCAGCTTTTCCCTTCATTTAATTTCGTTCAAACTTTGCAAATGAAGTCTGTAATCTGCTTGCCTTAGGGTAATGAAACGCCACATTAGTCCATAATTTCTTTTTAAAAAGACCATGTTAAAATATACCACTTTCTGCCCTAAATCATTCTGATTTTCATACTTATGGAATAAATCTTTCAATATTTTGTAACATTTGTACACATTTTCTCTGATGCCACTGGGCTGCTATCAAGGGATACTGTGAGCTAGAATTCTATTTTTCTATTTAGTATGCTGAATAGCTTTATTTTTGTGTGACTTTTTGTTCCATAAATGTGTCTGGTGGTTTTTGAGCCACTGTGAACTTCTGTCATCCAGTTTCTTGTAAGATTGAATTGTATAACTCAGCAATACAGTATTTGATGATAAGATTCCTGTGTTTAGACGTTGCTTCCTGATATTTCCGTTTTTGTATTTAGAGACATTGGACAGTTGATCATGTTATCCATACTACTTGTGATATAGTCTTCATTTCTTCTCCACATAGGACAATTCTAACATATTTAGGACAGTTCTAACAGATCTAGACTCTCATATATGTACTGGTTGGGAGTTTTTTTTATTAATTGTGTCATCATTTTCTAATATTTCTTTTGTTCCCCTGTACTCATTTTGAGGATCCAAATCATCATTCCAGATGTTATACCTGAAGCATTTTATGTAGCTTTGTTCTCTTTCTAGGAAGATGTCCAGTGAAAATAGCACAGCTTAAGTGTACAAAATATGATACAGTCCAGTCGCACAGCCTTGTATTTGATTAGAAAGAGCAGTGGAGGAAAATGCACAGGTTGATATGGAAGTGTTATCTTTTGAGCACCAGTGAGGAGTTTTGAGGTAAACTACTGGACAGATCAGTAGTTTGGACTGTGCTATGAGGCAAGGACATAAAAAAGAAATCCATCCGTCTTTCAGAGTCATAAGAGTGTCAAAATTTGGTGGAAATGCTAGATGGTAGCTGCTTGTACAGAGAACAATGGAGGAGGTATAGGAGAAATTCTGAATTCCTTTCCATGCTTCTTCTCTGACAGAGTGTCAATACTAGGATTTAATTTTTGATTAAATATTTGTCCTCAGAAGTTGCAAATTCACAACATGAGTGATTTTTTTTAGCAAACCAAAGGCAGATGTGGGAAGAAATATACATCTCAGAAAATCCCAAGCTAAGGTAACAATTTGACTTTTCTTGGCTCCAGTTCAGATCCTTCATCTAAATTATACTCAGTGGCATCATATCTTTTCCACCTCTCATATATTTTTTCTGTGCATTTATTTATGTACTTCTTTTTAGAAGGCTTCCAATGGAACTGACTATAGGTAGGCCAAACTGGAGTGTTTTTCAGGAAATACAGTTCTTGTTTTCCACACAGCTTCTTCAGACACTTTACCATAATGACACAAGAAGGAAAATGTAATCTATTCTAGAAAGAAGTGCAAAAGATCTTTTTCTGTAGGTATTAGCTATGCTATAGATTCTTATGTACTTAAGATTATTTGGGTTTTTATCTAGAAAGCCTCTTTTTTTTTTTTTTTCCTGTGTCCCTGTCATATCAATGCATTAATGCAGTGGTGTTGTATTACATGAAACTGGTTCAATGGACTGTTATCATGAGGCAGACAGATGACAGGTCATAAAGACTCCAGTGCTCCAGTCCTTTAAAACTAGGTGCAGCGGTTCCCTGGCATACAAGGAATACTGCATCCGCTGCCAAAAGCAGACACTCTTGAACTTTCTATTTCTGTGTTTCCAAAGTCCATTAAAAATGGAGATAACCAAAATTCTTAGGCTACTGGAAGTCATAAATCCAAGGATACCTGGTTTGTCTACTTCACAGGAAAGTACTTACAATTTATAATGTCTAAAGCAGTTTGTCTACTCCAAGACAGCTTGAAATCAGGCATATCTACATACAGCCCTCAATTCAAGGTAGGAAACCACTTTGTGTCACATTAATGTGAATGAAGGAAATCTTTTTGACAAGTTGAAATGTTTCAGAAAATCTTGCTTTGCTAGTCAGAATGGCAACTTAAAAATTGAAAAAAACTCCTCCAAAAAACATAGCAGCCTTCAATGGAAAGTACTGAATATTTTCTACTTCATAAATAGAACTTTAGTGGTAATTAAAAATGTATTCAAGAAAGATCTGAAGAACAACTGTTATTTCAATTTACTGAGCATGTGTTCTCTTTAAATTTACTTTACTGAGTCTATTTCATTTGCATGTTATTCAGAATATTCATATTGTTTGGTG
>NW_009735828.1:0-23804 GCF_000703405.1 Apaloderma vittatum | reverse complement strand
AATGCAGAAGAACTTTTGGACAAGGTGAAGAAAGTATTTGGTCAACCCAGTGAGAAAAACGAGGAGCTTAAAAATGAAGTCTGGGACAAGTTAGCAAACTACCACACCAAAGTTGATGATGCTCGAGGTTTGCTAAGACAAGCTACGAGCAAAATTAGGGAGGCTGATCGTTTATCTGCAGTCAACCAAAAAAATATGACCATGGTAGAGGTGAGTGCTGACAACTTGTATCCTTTATTGCTTGAAGTCTGATCAAAGTTTGAAATTTTGCAAGATTAAATCTTGAAACAAAAATATAAGCAAAACAAAATAATTATTAAAATATTGATATCTGATGTAATTAAAAGGAAATGTGTTCCTCAGAATGAGGAAATGCATTGGCTTTTAAAAGTAGAATTACTCCATAGCTTTATCAGTATTATATCATCTGCTTTTAAACACTGAGTGGAGGGTGCATTGGATTTATTATTCTGGGGGAAATTAAATTCATCCCAGTATAAATAGTCATGTAAAATTCAAATCCTGTGCTCAAGGTTTAAATAGGAGTTCAGTTAAAATCTTCACTGTCATGTATTTGCTCCTAGAAAACTTACAATTCCATCTCCTTCTCCAGCCCCTGGGAAGAAGACTGAAGGGGGTATGTGGATATTACAGAGTAATAAATCAAGCTCTATCCTCTATAGTTAGTAGCTGTTATAAATGATCTCCCTCATAGCAGAGGGGTCTGGTTGTGATTTAATTTAAATTGCAGAGACTTAAAGAGCATATTATAATGTACATTAACAAGCATTTAACCAAGACATAAAGAGCAGAGTCAACCTAATGAAGATAAATGTTTCAATTCCGTTTGTACCTCGATGTGCTTTCACCTCATGCTTTCACCAATGATGAGGTTAGTTTCAAGACCACAGTTCTCCACAGAGATTTGTGGGCTTGACTGAGCTAAGGAAATACAGTGCTGTAAAGGAGTTCAGTGATCTCTGTTCTGTGCATTTTCTTCCTGAAGGTGGATAGGCAAAGGTTAGAGAAATTATCTGCTGTCTCAGTTTTTTACATATTCTCTGCATCACAGTATCAGAGTACCTGAAGGCATCTTTTCCAACAATCCTGCCCATCTGGTTGTTTTGAGGAGGTTTTGGGTTTGCTTTCTTTTGACCCTATGTTGACCAAGAAGCCATCACAGCGCTCTTCACACTAGAATGCCGTGTTCTCCTATCAAAACAATCTGTGATACTCAGTGAATCATGCACAGGAAATTGCCAGTTCCTTATTCCTAAGTCCATCCTTCCTACACGATATGCAACTTTTCTACTAGGTGGAAAACCAGGAATCCTAATGTTATTCCAAACTGTCATCATTTATTTTACATTCAGTAGTTAGTGAAATACTAGTGAGCATAAATTGGAAAGCAGCAGAATATTGTGATAAATTTTGCCTTCATAGCCAGAGAAGGTACTTGTCAAAATGAGGAACTTGCACATTTGAATAAAGATTATGATTTCTATCTTCTTTCTGGCTCATTCTGCGATAGTCCTAGTAGTCAGTTTTCTCTGTTATAAAGCAACAAAAGACCCCCTGTGTGGGAGGGGGATACAAAGCTAGGGACAGGGGGACAAAGAAGATGATACCTTACATTATATGTGCTTTGTTATCGTCACAGTCTTTGATCTGAAATCTCAGAGAATTCCAGAAGTGGCATTGTGGTGTGGTGACAAAATCATCTTGCATTGGGATCGTGGTACTTGAACTGGCATCCCCATTCTAGTAAAGAACTTATATTTTTCTTTGTTTGAATACATCCTATAGAAAAAGAAGCAAGCTGTAGAAGATGGCAGACAAGATGTTGAAAAGAGCCTACAGGAAGGGAATGATATCCTTAACGAAGCCAACAAACTTGCAAGTGAAATCACCTTAGCTGTAGAGGTGAGTGTTTTATCTGAAGCATTGTTACAGAAGCAGGAGGGGTAATTAAAGTAACACCTGATTTTTCTTTTCGTTTGTCAGTATTGGAATTGGAAGAGACAATGTTTCCATTGCTGTATGGCAGTAAAGCTAATCTGGTATACAAAAATTATTAACTTTGAGATTTAAATGATTCATTGGATTACATAAAGAGCTAGTTTATAATTCTTCATGGACTCTGCCTTCTTTCATAATATGGTATTCTGATGGCAGTACTGACTTTATCTTTAGAATTGCAGATGCAGCAGACCCATTCATAATCTCACCGAGACTTTGTGATCTAGATGTAGATTTATCTCTACAAAAACTGTGTGTGCATATCAGAAGGAAACTTCAGAAATAATTTGTTGCCTGTGGCAACAATTTTAAGTCTAAATAGATCAGGGAAAGGAGAGGATTGCTCTTTCATTTTACATAACTTTTTTGAAAAACGTTATGCCTTAAAAGTTTTATCAACAAGAGTTTGAGATCAATGCTTCAGCTACAAAAAAAAAAAAGATCTTGAAATATCATTGGTTCTGGGAATATTTCTATCTCAAATTGAAAATTGTTGTAATGAATGCAAAAATACTTTTTGCAGAAATGGTAAAGGAAACACTTCAAGATGGTTTACTGGAATAGGAATGGCACATCTTCAAAAAGTCTTACTAAAATACTAGATCTTACTAATCATAGACAAAAATACATTGAAGTCAGTCAAAGAGTGCTGAAACATAAAACTTCTGTCATTAGTTATTGTGGTGCATTATGACAATTTAGTTTAATTATGAATGCATCTGTATCTAAGAAAGAAATTAAAATTACAGTATATAAGCTTTTAAACTCTGCAGTTTCTTGAGCTTCTGCTAAGCTCAAGAGAGGCGAGGAATATTGTTTTGTCTCCCCTCTGCTCTCCAGTCCAGCCATTTCTTTATTGTTTACATATTAGTTCCCTGAAGACCTAAAACATGGGTAAGATATGAGATAATACCTCACATGGTAAATATATATATATGTATAAAATCCTAAAGAGTGTTTACATTCAGCTGCTTAAGGGCCTTTCTTTTGACACTTCAGTATGTAGAAGGTGTTGCAGATAAAATACAGCCTATGTCCGATCAGCTCAAGGATAAAATAGATGACTTATCACAAGAAATTCGTGCCAGGATGCTTCCAGAAAAGGTGTTGCAAGCTGAGAACCATGCAGCCCAGCTGAATGAATTGTCTACAATACTGGATGGGTAAGGCAGCCGTTCCTCAGTAATAATAAAATCATAAGCAGGTTTGTAAAATTGTTTGACAGAAACTGAAGGGCATTCTTTTTAGACTTTGACATCTGTCACTGGGAGTGTACAAATAACCAGTGCTGTATATGAGTATACAGCTATCCACTTGGTTATTTTGTGTATCTCTGGTACTCCATTTCACATATCTTGTGATGCTTATAGGTGGCATTAACTGCAAATAGCGCCCTCAGATGCACTCATAACACAGTTTAACCTACCATATATTTACTGCTGTGTTGATGTGAAAAAAAAAGGACTTTTGTTTTACTATGTGTTTTCATAAACATTTGTTGAATACAGGCTGTATTTTTATTTTTAAGATGACCATTTTGTTGGAGATCCTTATCATGGTGCCAATTTCTTTATTGTCAAAAACCTCCCATAGTGATGAACAATAATCCCTCTATTGGTTTCAAAACACACTCGCAAAGTGAGTAGGTGTCATGGGCCAAATGCTTAAACCTAAGAACGGAAACTTCAGTTTCTATTTATCACTACCAAATACCTAAATACAAGTGAGAATTGCAATGGCCTGGGTTTATATGACCACAACCCTTTCAGAAGAATGATACTTTATAACTCATCATGAATATATTTTCCTGGAAAGAATAGAAGGCAAAGGGTTTGTTTTGGGTGATTTGTTGTGATTTTTTTATTATTTTGGGGGAGTCTTTTGTTTTATTCTTTTGCTTTATTTTATTTTTTGTACTTAAGAAAGCCATAAATAGTAAGTATAATTTGCAACAGTAATACTCAGAAACAGATTATGGAAATTCTGCCTCTTAGACTTGTCGCCAGCATAGCTTCAAAGTTTTAATTTCACAAAAGCATTGCATGAATAAAAGAGATATTTTTTTTTGCATTAACAATATGCTCCTTTTTTGCTACTTAGATATTTTATATCTGTGTTAACACTTTAATATCCAAAAGATTTGTGAACAGACAGTCAGATATCCTTTTCTTGCCAGCATATGTAATTTTGAGGAAAAGACAGAGAATTATCTCTGATAAAGTGTCCGACACTTGTAAAATTACTGACTTAATGTGCAGTGTAGTCACACTACTCTAGATAGTCTAATTTTTGTTTTGAGGAGTACATAAAATAGTGATAGCTGTGGTTTCCTGAGTAAAAAAGATTTGAAGGGTGCTGTTTCTAGAAAAACATGGCTTTTGTAAATGGTATGTGCACTGTCTGATTAGGACACGTCAGTTCTGTGGTGCACCTCCAGGTCTAGTGACTAGTGTCACATCCAACCACAGTACTGAATTTTGATATAAATATCCGAGTACACGAAGGCATGGAGGAACTAGGAGATAGAAAAAATGTAGGCAGAAAAGAATATTTTGCCTCCTTAATGAAATGCTGGCAAGACATATTTTGAGATAGAGGTTTTTAACTATGTTAAATAGACTATTTTATGGGTGTATGCATGTAATTCTGTCCTAACATAGGTTGTCAGTTTGGCCCTAAGGAGCTTAGGTCACATTCACTGTGATACAACTTTACCATATATGCTCCTATCTGATTGGGAAGTCAACCTCAGTTTCTCAAGATACGCAGTAAAAAATGTAGTATGAGGGACTTGAAAATTATGTTTAAAAGCAAATTATTCAGAATTAAAATTTCTAATGTGGACAGATAGATACCTAACTTCAAAGGATAAAGAAATATCAACGTGCCATGTAATCCAGCATCAAGATAAAGCTGTTTGCTTTGTGCACTGACATGAAACAGTCATACTTCACAGGAATATGCAGTCTCTATCTGTCTCAGGAATTCAAAAATGTATCTGTCTTCACAACTTGGGTGTCTTCCAGTTAACGCTAAAATTGCTGGAAAATACCATCTCCTCTTACAGGAGAAATTAAGGGAGAGTCCATTTTCTCCAATCACCCCCTATGATTTCAAATATTATATTGATTGATGGTCAAGATGTTCTTTTGAGAGTTAGAACATGTTAATAAATTTAATCTAGGAAAAAATTAGTTTTTTCCTGTATGCAAGGATGTGTTAATACAGGCTTCTCCTTCATGGCCAATCACCTGGTCATGTGTAAACATCATCGTATTTGGCAAATTCAGTTCAATTTTCTCATAACCACAAGGGATTTGAACGATATTTCTGAGCAGTACTGGAGCTACTAGCTATTCTGGACTGCCACATTTCTGTAACAGAGCATCAAAAAGTCTTGCTATAGCCTAATGAGCTCCATTTGTAGTTGAGGAAGCAGATATGCTTTTCCAGGAGGGATGCGGAGGCAGCTCAGTCATGCTGTTTCTGCAGTAGCCAAAAGGGAATCTCCCTCCCCCTATTAACTACATGTGGAGTCAGGGTAGTATAACTTGCGTCTCCTTTGTCTTTCCTGTTGCATTTTGTAGAATTCATTAAATACTCATTGAAGTGAGGACTGGAGCCCAGTTCCCCAGAGAATAGATTAATTACCAGGTTAGAGAATGAATTTCTCTTTCTTCCACACACACTGTCTCAATGACTAAGTATTTTATACAAGCTGGAACAGGCCCAGCAGGAGTAATCCCTGCCTGTGTCACATTGCCATGCACCTTGATGGATAGAGCTTCTCCCAGAGAGGCAAAAATTCGAGTTCCCATCCATTCCTGTCCAGCATAAGTGGGGGTTTTAGCGCATTTTTCCTTTATTCAGGAAAGCATCATAGGCATCAGGCATAATATATACTGAGACAGATCTCTTCACGTTAGTTCTGTAGGTACAGTACTTCTTCAAAGAAAATATTTGAATATACCATACAGAGAGAGTGCAAGAAAAGCTGGCTCGAAATTCCCGTGGAAGTGGGTTAGTTTGGCTCCGGTCCCTTCACCAGGGACTTTTATATTAACCAGGTTTATAATTACCTTTTAATCTAATTGTAGTTATTAGAATGGAGTATTTCAAATAAATGGAGCATCCCATTCAATATGAAGCTTATTGCTTACGATTTTCATTTTAGTAACCAAAATTAACATTTAGGGTTTGGTTTAGACAGTGAGATCTCCTCCAGACCTGGTGTTTCTTGGTACAAAGGCCAAGACATTAGTTGTTCAGAGAATCTACTTTAAAATATGCCTGTGATGATTCCCCATGTTCATACAGTACAAAATTCATTGAGTTTCCTGGCTCAACATATAACCTTTAAACCCACATTATGAATATATGTTCTCTAGATTATAGTCTTAAGCACTGCACTGTGTTTTCCCAGTGTCTGATATGTTTTTGTCTCACAGAACCTGCTCTTTTAGTGAACATTGTTTTCTATGTCTTTCTGCACAGATGAAACGTGAATTCCATCAAACATATGATACCAGAACTCCTGAAATCTTAAGCGTAGCATTGCTGTCTAAAGAAATGCCATGGAAATAGCCTTAGAATTACAGGCTATTGGCTTTGAAAAAGTAGGATACTCTGTACTCTTGAGCTCTGATAGCAGGTTTAATGATGTGTTTACTTTTCCCATCCTAACAGAATCCTTGCTGAAGCCAAAAACCTCTCTTTCAATGCCACACTTGCTTTCAATGCTTATACCAACATCAAGGATTACACAGATGAAGCTGAAAGAGTTGCCAAGGAAGCCAAGGCTCTTGCAAATGACGCTATGCAAGCGGTAAGCAAAATAAGTAAATAGGGAAGAAGGCTTAGATTTTCTATGCAACTGTGCTGCACCTGATATCAGATCCATGTGTTTGCAATCTTACGACTTTATTTAGAGACCCCTGCCACCATAGATTCTTGTGCTGAAATCAGAAAGCCATAGGCCTGTCAGACCTACATTTACCTTTGGACTACATCCCCATTTGTTATTCCTAGCTCTTCTTCCTTGTTTTTCTTTCCCTCTTGTTTACTATTCTTCCTCCCTCTTTCTTCCCCCGTTCAGTCTCTGCCTGTGGCTCAGGCCAACAGATTTGAGTCAGGAGTGTAGGACATTCAGTACTCAGTAAAGCTAGTTGGTATTTAATGTATGTGTTGCACACTTCTAAAGAACTCCATTCCTTAATTAAGTCTTCACCCTCTAGTTCCATAAACATGCTCAGAGGCACTTCTTTGCACATAGGATGATCTATGTGCACCTGGCAGCATTCTAGAAATGGGGAATTGTAGGAGGGGAGCAGAAAGTTTTATTTATAGAAACCATACAGCTTCTTTTGTGAACTCTGCTGGGCTTTTTCAGAGAAGTCTTATTCTCACTATGAGGTACTGCATGCAAATTTTCAGCAGAAACAGAGAGAACTTTTAAAAATAGGATCACCGGTCAGAGAGCAACTGACATGCACTTCACAGGCACAGAGAAACATGAAGGAATGACAGTATAATAAGAAATTGTGAGACCTTGTATTTGATCCAGAAACAAATAGATGAACAGAAGCAATTGTGGTTATAGCACTTTTACATGAATAAAGGTAGCTTTCAGAGAGGTACTTCAGTCAAATGGATTACAAGAATAGCAAAAGCAATCACATGCCGTAAAGGTTGGTATTTAAGAGAGGGATAAAGTGATGATCCAGTCACTGTACAAGTTATAGTATTTTTAGGTTGTTTACATTCTTAGCTTCTGTTTCAAATAGCACTAGTTACTACATTTCTCTCTTGATGAAAAAATTTTGCCTCACTCATTAGTATGCGCTAGTTCTCTGTAGACATTTGTTTCACTGGAACTCGTAATTACACTGCAGAAGTAAATAAGGAGCTGTGGACTATTTTTCTCTGCTCATTAGGATTTAATACAGATAGCTATCTTGCTCCTTTGATGACTCGCAGTGAGGCAGGCAACTGTTTCAAGGACTGAATAGGAAAAAAAAGACACATACAGCAATGAAGAAACAAAGCAAGCAATTACAGTGTGGCTACAGAAGAGCGTATATCAGATGGTGAGCCATCTGATTATACCATGGGGAGAAAGTGGGTAGAAAATTTGAAAGGGTTGGAGGTGAAGTTAGACAATACGATGTAAACAGAGGCAAGTGAGTGGCAAGGAAAAAGACTAAGATGATATTAAGGTGCGGTTTTAAGCATCTCCACTGCATGAATTCATTAGAACAAGCTTGGGTTTTTTATGAGTTGTATATGGTTAACAGGGATCTAATTGATAAAGAAGGAAATGGAGGGAGCTGCTGCCTTTTAAATGTAATTGACTTGATATAGAGTAGAGGTAATTGGTGGTTTAACATCAAATTGCTGCAAAGAAAGGTAGATTCTAACCATTATTTGATAAATGGTTGTGTAAGGATTTGGGGTGAGATTTTGAAAATATGTTAATTGCGAAGTTCAGTCATCATTTTGCTATTCTTTTTTGGGGGGTTCTACACAAATAATTTACAATATCTCAGGGTTTTTGGGGGGGTTTAGTTTGTAATGGGAAAATTATTTTTTTTCTAATTAAATTAATGTAGCTAAAAGCCAGAATGAAAAGATGCTTAAAATCTATCATGATTACCTGAAGCCTGATAAATGACTGGAAAAAATGTATTAAAAATATGACAGAAAAATTCCTCCTGAGCTTGTTATGATGGAGTTGCTTTCTCCTTTAAAAGCAAAATAAATTTATCACAGATGAGAAATCTCTAGTATTCAGGCAGCTTCAAGATCCCATTACTTAGCCAAGACAGTAACTGACTGAAGAGAGGAGTCATGTTAACAGATCCAGGTTGTGTCTCACATATTAGAATCACAGTTTTGCAATACGTCTTGAAAAAGTGTGACTATTCTTAGGCTTTTTAGTGAGGGATAGACCAGTAACTGGAACCACATGGCATATATTACTTTTTTAGGGTCGTAATTCTTTCTTTGCTTTCAACTTGCTTTGTAGTAGTACTGCAACAGTTGTGTTGGATTTCTTTGTGTGGTAATGGCATAAAGCTGCCTTGCAGTCCTCTTCGTGAGGATGTCCTGAGGTGCAAATTACTGAAACCATTTTGGTACTTCAGAATGCTCAAGTATCTTCAGGATTGATAAAAATGAGAGTAGCCTAAGTCTTGCAGACTTTCACATGTAAGTGCATGTGAAAAGAAAATAATTTAATTTAAGAACAAGGCAAAACTAGTTTTAGCTGGCATGAATTAGCATTTAGGTCTATAAAATACGTTGTACATGTGAATGTTCAAGTATGTCACACTCAAGAGTATCCCATTGCATTTACATCCATGCTTGGAGCTGTACCTCTGCACATGACCAAAATCACCAGCACATCAGCAAATTTGGGTAACATGGTGCCTACTTCATGTTTATATCCATTCATGAAACCTCAGGGAAAAGATTCTTTTTTGCCAAGTCTCCAGCAATTCTCAGTCTAATACGAGTTCAGACCATGCCTAGCATGTGCTGTCAGGGGAGTCTACACAATGCTATGACTATAGCTGATCTCATTCAAACTAGCAGCGTATGGCGTATTTCCCTGTTAAAGTGGTAAGTCAGTGATTCACACAATCATCCCTGGAGATCTGGAGGGATCCCCTCCATCCAGAAGAGTGGTGTAACCCACCAGACTGCAGGCTGACCTGAAATCTTTCTGCCGCTCCTGCAGAAGCTGGACTGTCTGACGAAAAGAGTTCAAGATTCATTGACATACCAGGAAAAGGAAGGTGGAGGAGATATTCTTCCTAAATTCTCTCCTTACTCAAAATTGTCTGCTAATTATCAATTCATAGAGTTTTTCTATAATTTTATATATGTTTTTCTTTTGCTGTTAAACCTTGTTAAAATTTATGCTAACCCATGGATATGAAAACACATTGGAATAGACTGATCAGACACTGGAATGGACTGCCCAGGGAGGTGGTTGAGTTGTCATTCCTGAATGTGTTTAAGTGTCGCTTAGATGTGGTGTTGGGTGATATGATTTAGAGGTGAACTTGTAGTGAAGGGTTAATGGTTGGACTTGATGATCCCAAGGGTCTTTTCCAACCTGAATTTTTCTATGATTCTATGAAAAAAAATCAGACCAGAAGGGTTGATGTATAGTTTCAGTGGCAGTATTTTGCATTTTGTCATGATAACTGCACTTATGCCTCTCAACACTGATTGAGATTACATTGTTTGGATACGTAATGAGATCTCACTTCTGCCACAAGATGCTGCAAGCAGTCTAGCTGCTCAATTTGCATGGGGAGGGAAGCGGGCATGAAGGAAGGCATAGGGAGAGGAGTGGACTATCCCCAGCTTGTGGACACTGGAGGAGGCAGAGTCCGAACAAATTAGATTCCTGAGACCCTGCAATTTTCTAATTTCTCCTGAATCACAGTCTTTCTTAACTTTTCCTTTTGTTATGGCACATGTCTCAGTTTAGAAAATAATATCAAAGTCCTTTGGTTGTCAGTCTTATTAAATCATAAAGGGGTTCATCATGACCCAGGCTTGCCACTAGCACACAAACTCATCTCATGCAAAGCCAGAAGATGTTTGGTTTTTTATTATTTTCTTCATCATAACTTGATATCATATAAGCCACAAGAAAAACTAATAAGCATGTTTTATGTCAGATATCTTGGTTAATCCTGCCTTTCGGAATTATTTTGAAAAAATATAAAATAAAGCTTTTAATTAGTACAAGAAAATTTGTCTCCAAAGGGGCTTTTCTAATATTAACTTTATGCTGAAATCTTTTTCTAAAAAGTTGTCAGCACATGCCCAATTATTGTCTGTGATTTGATGAGCTTCTTGGGTTTGTATTTTAAATCTAGCCTTCCAAAATCATTTTATTGAATATAAGCTGCTTTATCAGCTAGTCTATTGAATATAAGCTGCTTTATCGGCCAGTCAACGATGCCTACTCATTTAATAATAATAATGATTCTTATTTTTGGAGTCCATGGTCAGAGAGTGATCATACACTGGGTTCTGTTGCTAATGGTAAAAGAAATACAAAAGTATTATCTCATTTGACAGGTGCATCTGGCACAAAGTCTGGCCAAACATTCTTCCTTCAGGAGCTATCTTTTTTTAACTGCATTTTCATAGTCTTCCTTTTTTTTTTCTTCTGGGTTCATGTGTGTTTTTCTCTTACCAGTGCTACTTGCATTACACGATAAAGAAAATCTGCAAGGAACTAGTTTTGTTAATCTCTCAAATGGATAGTTTCTGTAGCTGTTGAAAGAAATTCATGTACACAGCATAATATTTTGAGTGAGCTTGGAAATATGGCAGTCATATGGGCCTTCTTAAAATCACTTAGCTTATAATGAAAGCTAAGCTTACATTTACATCCCATATGAGAACAGGGAATTTTTAATGGCTACATACCTGTGACATGGCAACATATAACAAAAAACTTGGTTCTGAATGTTGAAAGTATCCACAGCATTCCCTAAGATTTTAAAAAGCAAAAGAGATGGGCGGGTCCAATATTTGATTTTTACATTGTCATCAAAAACCAGGAAAGATGCAGTAGTATGTGAAATACCACCTCTGGGCCTGCTCATTATATAAATAATGAATAGCAATAAAGCTGTGTCATTTAATTGACACACAGTTTATTTCTGAGTTTATGTATCAGTCCTGGAAAATGAAAAGGAGCTGCTTCTTAATCACATGCTCATTACAAGGGTATGACCCATGACTAATATAGAATGCTTTCTGTCTGTGAGGAGTATTCTCAAGGAAATGTATTCAGTATGATGTGTGACCTGCGTTCAGTCTTACAAACTGAATATTGAGTGGTTCAGAAGCTAGAGCATCTCCTACCAGCTGAAAATACTAATCTAGATTAGAAAAATCATTCTATCTATTGATCAGTCTCTTCTCACTGAAGATAGATATGGATGCTATTCAAAAGAAAGTTAAGTAGCAAGGTATGATGATCAAAGACGGTTATTTAGTATTAAAGCTTTCTCAGATTAACTGGAGTTTGCCCCTCTTTTTAAACTCTACTTATTTTTTATCATATTTTCTTTACCAACCTCAAATAAAATTCTTGGATTTAACTACAAAGGAATCTCTGTCGGTATTAGAATTTGGATCATCAGATTCAGTCTGGCTTCTAAAGGTGCTGTAGCTGCTGTCAGGTAGAAATACTGTACTGCATGGTGTTGTGTCCATAGCTGGAGGTAGAAACTCATGTTTAAGTTGAAATATCTTTTGGTTTGTTTGTTTTTATCCTAGTCAAACCTCTTTCTCTAACACTATGAACATGTTCTCTTTTTATTAAAGTCATCACCGGTATTCCAAAGGAGATCTGCCTTCGCATAAAAAAAAAAAAAAAAGGAAAATAAGTGGAGATTTTTTTTTTGTCTCTTGAAGAGCAATACAACAGCAATGGGAAATAATTCAGAGCACACTGACCTTCACTTAAAGTTTAGATGACCGTTCACTTAAAATATCTTCATATATCTTTTATGACTTAAGATTTTCCTGTGTGTGTGACACTGCCTGTTTGTCTACAGACTTCTGGTCCTGAAGGATCATTGAAGGATGGCGCCAAGAGCTCTCTTCAGAAAAGCTTCAGGGTCCTTAATGAAGCCAAGATGTTAGAAAATGATGTTAAAGGTATGTGGAGTATATGGCATTCAAGCCCATTAAATACAAGAAAAAAAATAGTGAGATTGCTGTGCTTCCAATATGAAGAAGCCGTATTAGTAGGAAAAAAGGTATTATTCTTTATCTGATTTGAAACTGAACAATGTAGCAATGAAAACAATTCTCCTGTTTTATGTCTAGACATTACGCAGGGATGCATTTCTTGGAAAAGAAGGTTGAGGAGAATGGAGCCTTGGTCTCCTCTTGCTAACTACAGTAAGGGCAAAAAAAAGCGAGGAGGAGACGAAGATGAAAATACTGGTTCTAATTTATTGAATACTCTAGCAGAAAATTAGTACAAAAACCATCCCAGCATTAAATCTTTATTCTTGTCAATACGAAAGCAGGGTTAGCAGGGCTGGTCAGAGATATCGCTTCTCTTTAGGATGCTTATGGGTTTGTGCCAGAAAGGGAAGCATGAGGAGGTAGAATGAAGACATTTGCCAAACAGAGAGTAATGGGAGATGGGAAGGAATCGCTAAGTGTTTTCTTAAAAAAAACCAAACAAAACACAAAACTAAAAACACTAAAATCATGTCTCTAGAGAAAAACTGTTCTTTTCACACATGCACAAAAAAAGCATGAATATGTGTCTAAATGCAGTTCAGATCATAAAGTTTGTACATTCCAAACCAAATAGTTTGGTTTCCCAGTGAAAAATAAGACATCTTTAGTTTCTATACAATATTTTCCACTGTGAGGAAGAAAAAATCTTTTGAACTATACTGTTTGATGAGATGTAAAACATGTAAAACATGTAAAAGCATGGGTCATGTGCTGGATAGACGTGGAGAAAGCAGATGGCAAGGAGGAGTGCATGAATAGGAAAGTGTCTTTCCCAAACACATGAAACAATCCTTCCACTCTGTTTAGGTTTCCTGGTGCCTTAGCTAAGTTACTGGCTACAGTTGTGGGCACTGAACTTCATGGAGGCTGAGGTAGTTTGCAGAGAGTCCTGAATGTCATGAAGGTTAATTGGAGATCTAGCGGAGAAGAGATGAGGAGAAAGATTAAAATAATTTAATTTTGTAGCCTGAAAAAGAGACATTTAAGTAGGGAGTAAATATTCTTCAGTTATACCAAGATTTCTCCAAAGAAAATGGGACTATTTTGTCTCAAATACACTGATGCAGATCACATTAGGAAAATCTTCCTTGTAATTAAAATGCCAAAGTACTGGACTTGATTACTGAGATTAGGGAGATTTGACCTTTGAAATTCACTGAAAGCAACTTAGACAAACATCAGTGAGGAATGACTGTTGGTCAGGAGAAGAAGGGTCTTTTGGACTAATATCTGTTCTTCAGCCTGTGATTCAATGATCTTCTGATCATTGCAACGAAAAGCAGTTTGTATCTTGCATGTTTATCCAGACAGATTGTTTTATAGGTCCTGTAAGAAAATACTTATTGCAGCACTAATGAAGCATCTGTTTAAAAGTACTCAACACTTCTTTCTCCACAGCAGTCTTAGGAAGGGATTGAAAAAATAATTAATTTCAACTAAACCTGAGGGGAAATAAGCATGATACAATTATCCACTTTCAAGTAGACCGGCAGAGTTTCACACATCTGCCTGTGTGAAAAGTGTTAAATGTTATTGCTTTAATTACTTTGGCTTTATGTATACAAAAGAAAGCAACTTAGGAGTGTACAGTGTTTGTGCCACTGGTATAGTAAAGTCTGAGAGGAAACATAGCACTTGAAGGATGGGAAAAGCATAGCACTTGAAAACCTTTGTGAGAAAATTATTTAGACTTGGAAGAAATAAAGACAAGGAGAGGAAAATGGCTATAATATGATGCTTTTTGCTCATCATAGGATCTAAAAATCAAGCTTTTTGTTTGAATTTCATGCATCAGAACTAGAAAAGTCACACATAGTAAATATTTGAGGTTGAGATTTAAACTGCATGTCACAGAGATGATGCCTGAAGCCTCCCTGTCAATCCAGAGTAGTTTAAACACTTTTTTTTTTTTGTTAGAAACAAGGCATATTTTTATAATAGAGCCCAGTCTTTCAGCTTTTAACACACAGAACTTTTTGGCCTCCTAGGAGATGCATCACAAAAAGCATACAGCATGAAGGATGAGAGCTGTACAACTTAGAGTCATCTGTTAGCTATTACTATATTTTCATTTAGTTTTGGCAGCTCTAGGATTTCCAACTGCTGAACTAGTTATCAGGTAGACATAATGTTTAATAAGGTCATAAAGCGTGATGTTTCGTAAGGTCATTAATTACGTTTCACTGTCATACACTGGTTGAAAGTTAAAAACGTTATTATTTTCTCGTAGCAGCTCTGAGAAAAAAGTGTTCAGCAGTTAGTAGTAAACCTTGGATGTGCATTTAGAGTGTTCTTTATTGTGACCCTTTACTGCCAGATGCTGTACAGATTTAAGGCTGGCAGGGCATGTCTCAGTAAATATGTTGCAGAAAGTCTCAAAACGAGGGGACGCCAGTGTGTGGTTTAAGTAGCGTGACTGAAGTAGAACAAATAGGGATATTGTCACTACCCCTTTCTGGAATGCAAACTGCTGCAGTTTGCTGTACTTACTGCATGGGAAACCTTAAAATGGCAGCACTGCTTCTTGCCTGCCACAGCATTTCTCTGAGCAGACTGAACACCGCAGAGTGGAGTGCAGAGCTCTGTGTGCTCTCCAGGCAGTTATAATGGAGTAACCATGTGTTACACCTTGCAAGGTGCCCTATTTTCAAATAAAATAGGGTCTGTACTTGGATATATGTCAATTCTGTGTGCCCACAAGACTGTCTAGTTGAGAAAAGATGTATTGTAACCTCAGTATGGCATCAGTTCAGAGATTTTTGAAAAAAAACCCAAACAGACGAACATTCTGAACTTTTTAGAGTATGCCTTTTTGCGCTTCATAGAGTATGGCCATGTTCCGCAGCTTGACCCACAGATAATATTGTGCCCAGAATGCAGATACGTAAGACTAAAATGCAATGACAGATTTCTTAGATTTCTTTTTTTCTCCATCTTGCTTTTTCTCTAAAGTGGTGGTATTATTAGTATTATGAACATAATCCCTTGTGGATATCTTGATGTTTCCATGACAGAGAGTGAAAGTTGAGTATCAAACTAATATAGAGATATCAAGCTAAAGATCTAGTAGATAGAAGTAATCATTACTTTAAAATTTCTCTGTCTGCACTACAGGTAGTACATTAGTTAAAGTAATGAAGATCCATAAGCCACTCAACTAATATACACTCAAAAATTCCAGGCCAGGCTGTAGGGGAGGTGGAAGTGTTTTCTTGCTACATTATGACATTCCTCTGATTTTTGGCCAATTTCTTAAGTTATAAAATGATTGTTAATCAAGAAGTGTTTTATATTACCAAAAACTGCTGAAACAGTCCTTACAAAGCAAAGCTTCTGACAGAAGCTATTAAAATGGAGATTTAGTAATTTCTCTCTCTGTGGGGCTAGGAGTTAGATGGAATAGCCCTGGTGGGAGAAGCACTACTGTATGTAGTGGTCTGGCTAAGAAAGAGTTTTGAAATCTGGCTACAAATGAGTGAATGCTGCTGCCTGCCAGCTTCATTCTCTCTCTGCCTTGAGGGATTTTCACTTTGCCAGGAGCAATTTTTCTTCCTTATAGTTTTGAATTTACTGTTTTAAAAATATACTTGCTCCAATGCAGATTTGACACGACATGCAGACTTTGTCAGAACTGATAAATGAAAAGCAAAAATAAGATGTATAAACTCTTTTTCAGCTGGAGACTGCTGTCAGGTGGCTACTGAAATTCAGCTCGTGTCATTTCTTTTCCTTAAGAATTGACAACTTGAGGGGGACTTGTCTGACAACATGTGAATATTTCTAGCAAAAACATTTTCCAACTGATAGGCACAGCTAAATCCCTTGTTTTTGTGTTCTCCTCTGCTTTGTATTTTTGTTGTCCTGGCATATTGCATTCATCAAATTATTGCATTAGTGTGATGACCAACATCATAGTCATACAAAAACCGCAGTCAGTGCTGAAAGTAGTCTTTTTTTGAATTTTAGCCCTCATTAGCTGCATTTCTCTAGTTAATTCTTTCACCTGATTGTTCCTAATTATAATTTCTAAGCCTTGCTTGTTTTAGGGGGAGAAAAACTAGCTTGTGACCCATCTTTTTTATAGGATGAGACTGTGGGGAGCAAAAATGCTCTTTGGAAGAAGCAAAGCAAAGATAGCAGTTCATTTGTGCAGTATCCAAATGATAAATACAGCTGCATATGTTGCTTCTTGATTTATTTCCACCTGATTTAGGGGTACATACAGTGGGTCACATAGCCTTATGATATCTTCTTGGGCAGTTTTGCATGGAAGACTGCATTTGGTTGTACCATCAAGAGACATTCGTTTCCACTAGCATTGCAGTGGTGGTGCATCATCAGTGATTAACCAGTTCCACCTATGTATGTGAGCTGTAGAGACCTGTAAAAACTTATCACTTGTAAAACATGTAAATAGTAAGTAACTAAGTTCTTAAATTCATCTTAAAGTGAAATATATAAATGCAGGGATTATTTTTTTTTTCCAATTTCAATTCACCCAGACGAGAAAGGATGGTCCATTATTCTGTAATGCTGTGTTTAACTGTAGAACTGTAAAGAGAAATTGAATATCTTTGTTCATGTTAACAAAGCCTGAAGACCCAAAGGTGGTACCTGCAAAGTCCTTCAGGATACTACTTACTCTTTAGGATTCTGTTTCAGTGATGCCTGAATAGTTTTACTGAATTGAACAATAAACAGGATATTGATTGGCATCCTGTGCCGTCTCCATGTAGACCTAATTGAGTGGAAACAGGACTGAGATAAATTTCTTGGAATACACCTCAACCTATACTTTCATGTGAATTGACAGTTCCTGGCACCTTTCAGTGCAGACCTGCTGACCTCTTCCAAGTCAGATAAGCTCTGTAGTTTGAAAAAATTTGTTTTGTGGCTGCCTGTGTTTTGTCTGGCCTCCATAATTAACTGAAGGATCTCAGGCCTTCAAATCATAGCTCCAGCATGTTTCGTAAATGCTAATAAATAAAGGATGAGGAAAAGCTGACGTGTAGTCAGTTCAGTTCGTGATTCACACAAAAAATTAGCTCAGTGCTTAGTGAAGAGGCCATCTGGATTACAGTATGGCAAGTTACTTCAAAATATCACTTTGCGTTAACATCACTCTGCAAAATGAACAATTTCTTTGAAAAGCTGACATGGGCCTTAGTAGCTCCTCACATCTCTGTGCAAGAGCTTCCCTTGGAGTACTTATTGGAGGCTTTACTACTGTAATTTTTTTAAAACACAGTTAAAATGTATTTGAGGAATTTAAAAAAAAAATATTAAACAGGTGGAATCTCAGTAGTCAATTTCAAGAGTTCTAGAGAAATTTCCCTTATTAATAAAACATAAAAATCAGTTTGCTGCTATGGTTACAAAACTGAAAAAAAAAGGTCTGGAAACATGATTCTTCAGAAATATAACCAGGAGATAATTAGCATACTGTTGGATCTGGCAGAGTAAAGAGGAGAAAAAGAGATAATTTATGAGTATGCAACGAAGTTAGTACATCACCACCGGAAATGAATCTCATATTTCAGAAATATTAGCACACTTTATAAACACTAATATCCCAAAAGGCACCAGAGACACCAAGGAAGTATCAGGCAGACCATAATTTTGGAATTAAATAGAGGAAATTAAAACAGTTTTGTCAGTATTATTACTTAACAAGAAATTAATTCAGATAAAGTCTCAGAGCATTTAAGAACAGAATCTCATGAGTTCATCCTCATTTAACAACATCACATTACCAGTAGCCTCATTCAGTGTTGGAGACAAAACTTGTCATTTAAAAATAAAGGTATTTTTGAGAAGAGTGATCTTATAATTTATATGATTTTCCCTAACTTTATTCTAGTGTTAATCGTGCCTCTGACTGTTCACACAAATGTCCTGTTCCTCTGTAGTACATTTTGTAGGACTGAAAGCTCACCTCCAGGCACTCCTGCACTCCTGGGTGTTCCTCTAATTTAAATAAGCAAACAGATTTCTTCTGAAATGACATTTCAATGGGTCTAACAACAGAAGTATGATTCTCATTTAAATTCCATTCACTCTTTCAACCTTGCTCTTGTCTTAGAAAATTTCTTAGAAAATTTTAATGATTTCATGTAGGTAATAAAAGTTTTGTTTGATTTTTCTCTTTACGAATTACTTCTTGCACATATAATTTTAAGAAATCTTACTTTTTTTAGAATTTGGGGAACATGAACCACAATCCCTTGTTTTAATCTACAAAAAAGGGTTACAGCCCTGATGCTGCTGGAGATGCTGGGATACCAATGATGCATCTAATTATTTTCCCTTAATAAAAAGAGATGCTTTTTGATTTTGGCAAGTACGTGACCATAATTCATCAAGAAACCTCATCTCCGTTATGTTTTCCTATCCCAGTATTTACTTGGATAAGTATCCAAAAACTAGGTGTTTATTTTCAAGAACCTGCCACATATCTGAAGGTCACAGTCGTACTTTGTGTCTTAAAATCCTTTTCTACAAATTATTCTCCTCTTCGTACTATCAAGCACAGCACTGTTGAATTAGTTTCCCAGTAGGGCATGCTTTTAAGGTAGGAAATTACCAGCTGTCTGTTCTAAAGACTTTCATATTGATAGGAAGAAATTATGAAAAATGCCCTTGAAGATAGTAGTTTAAGCATTAACTACCATTCTGTGCCAAACTTTACTGCTAAATTTTGAAATTTTATCTGTTTAAATAGCCACAAAGCTTAGCTGGAATCGCACTTTTGAGAGTTTGAAAAACGGCTGGATACCGTCCAAAAAACATCCGTAATTTTGCTTCAAAGCAATTACTGAAGAATAGGAGCTTACTTGTAAAAAATAACATCAGTTTCATCTGTAATATGCTGAATATGACACACCTATCCAGGTAGATTTGTACTAGTTCTTAAATTTGAACAAATTATTAGTTTTGATTTTTATTTACTAGACAAGCTTTCCCCCCCAAAATAGTATATTTATTTAATAGTAACCAGTTTTTAATGTATCCTCCTTGTATTGATGATCAGTGCTAGGGTGATCTCATTTTTTTCCTGAGATGTTATGCCAACATTGGTTATCTTTGAGAAAATCCAAGAGAACTGGGCTCTGACCAGTCTAAATACAACAGTAAAATAACCTAATCAATCTTGCTTCTTTCACACTGTGTTCAAATTATTCAACCCAGAGATCCACATTAAAAAGAAATTTTTAGTAGTAGCTTAATCTAGGAATCCAAGCTATGACTAAACATCACACTCATTGAATCTCTCAGTGGATCATTGTGTGGATTTACCTAAATCATGCCATCTATGATTGTGATTTTTTTCTTTCCTCTCTATACCTTGGGAAAACCCTTGATAAATATACAACAGTACAAGGGACTCAAACATTTAGATACTGTGGAAGTAGGTAACTTAAAGAAAGAAAACATTATCAGTGAACTGGGCTTTCTTATTTACACAGTATAATATTCTAGTGATAAATGGCTTGCTCATTATTATGCATTTTAAATTACATGCAAAGGAAGGCTAGTGGAAACAAAGACTCAAAGCTTCTGTGCTATGTGAACTTTTTATAGAAACTGGGGATAATCTGGACAGCATGCAGAACAGGCTGAAAGATGCTGATGAGAAGAATTCCATTCTCCTGAAAAATCTGAATGAAACCCTGGGAAAGCTGTCAGCCATTCCTAATGGTAAGCTGAAGAAGTGCTGCAACTCTTAAGTCATCTCTGCACTTTTGTTTTATTTTCCGTCACTTAATATCTCTCTGATTAATCTTTGTCTGTTTTCACTTTGGCCATTAGCTGCTGTAGTAGGATGAAGAAGAGTGATGTGAGAAAGAGAACTGAACTGAAAACAGTTACATGGTATTGATGTTTTGTATGGTGGAAGGAGTTTGCAAAAGGTTTCAGAATGAAAAGGATTATGATATAAGGAATTACAATACAGTGTGAGACAATTAGTCTTTTCCTTAAATATGAAAAGTCTTTTTGTGAAATTACTGTTTAATGAATTGTTATAATTTGAAGACTATAATTTAACACAAGCAGAATAAAGACTTACTGACGTTACAGAAAAAGCAAGATGAAATTTGCTGGATTTTGTCTTGACTTCCTACCACACTGTCATTGATCTATGCTGCAATATTGTTTCCAGCCACTGCTGGGTGTTGTGCATCTTGTTTAGACTGTATATTGCTTAGAAGTGGAACAGGCTTTCGTCTGTGAACTCTGAAGGACTATGCATATTCATAATTAAGATACATTAATTTTTAGGACAAAACCTGTAATATTCATTAAAATCCCCAGTCCTGGGATATTTCCTACTTTGTGTTGTGATAGCAAGAGACAGGGAGCTACAACATAGTTTCATTATAATGGGTAGTAAAAAACTGAATGTTTGTTTTGGGGAAAAAAAAAAAGGTTTTTTTTTCAATATATTAGGAAGAAATTACTTTCTGTGAGGGTGATGAGATACTGGAACAGATTGCCTGGAGAAGTTGCAGATGCCCCGTCCCTGGAAATGTTCAAGGCCAGGCTGGATGGGGCTTTGGGCAAGCTGGTCTAGTGGGAGATGTCCCTGCCCATGGCAGGAGGGTTGGAACTAGATGATCTTTAAGGTCTCTTCTAACACAAACCATTCTATGTTTCTACGAATGTAGCCTGCTACAATTTTCTCTCCAAAGAGAACTTTATAAACTGAATATATGCCTTAAAAAATTCTCTAAAGAAAATCTATATTCCGTCTGATTTGTCATGATCTGGAAGGTTCAGATTGCAAGTAAAATCTTGGCATGAAAAAAATTTATTATTCATTTTGCACGTTTTTGTGGCTTTTATAGTACAGATAACTGAAAAGTTTTGGTTTAGACTTAAAATCCTTGAAATCGGGCATTCACAGAAGCTTATTCTAATGTGTCATGCTCATCTTATGCCATTTCCTGGGATTTGGCCACAGGTATTGATATGAATGTTTCTCTTCTTGTGCACAGCAGATGTCTCAGTCAAACAAAATGGACCTCTAAGGCCAGTTGACCCTAGGACATAGAATACTAAATATGAAACAAGTAGAAGAAATATGACATATGCAACCGTTAGCAATGTAATAAACTCTTGTCAGATTAGAGTTACAGGATGCTTACTCTTGGGACAAGGACACTCATAAAGACAAGCAGATATGCATTAAGAGTAAAATTCAGAGCAAATAAATGACGTGGATAAGAAAATGTAGTAAACTGATTGTCCAACAGGGAAATAACAAATGAGGATGGGGGAGGAATTGACCCCGTAATTATTGCTCTTCAACGATTCAAGAAAGCAGAGAGCAGCTTAAAGTAATAATTCGTGCATTCATGCTGTACTAATAGCCAAATGAAAGCAGAAAGATCCAAAATAGGATACACAGGTGATCACCTTAGGGCAAGGACCCACATGTACAGGAATGGCGTAGTTTAAAGTGTGGCTGAAAATAAAAACAATTTGTGTGACCAGTAGCGAGAAAGTAACATGGTGACTCTTAACTTTCAGTCTGCCAGAATGGTGCCTCTAATAATGGCCTCAAAAAGAGATCCTTAGATATGATGAACAAAAGAAGTGAAAAAAGGCAATCAGAGCTCTCTGTTCCTTGACTTGTCAGTACTGATGATGATAATGGTTTATTAGAGGTTCAGGTGTATTTTCAAGGTGCTATTGTATTTTGGGGGCTTTTCAGAGCCAAAAACTTCAGAGTGGAGTTGTTTGGAGCACAAGTTTAATATATACTTTATATATGTAATTTATGTATATTCTTTACTCAAGAAAGTTAAAAGGTAACTCTCCAGTGTGCAAGACAAACCCACTAGTTCTTTATGGCCTTGGGAAGCATCGCATGCTCCCCAGTCCACTGACTTCATTGCATCAAATGTTCCACAGAAGAAGAAGGAGACCATTTGGAAACCTATGCTGTTGATCCCCTGAAATGGAGAAAATGTCCGTGTTTCCCATAGCTTCACACACACACACAGAATCAGGAACATGCAGACTGTTTCAAGCAAATGTTTTTATAAACTAACTCGGTTGTCTCTTAGTCAGAAATTGAAAGAAATCACAAACTCCTGTGCTGTCCTCACTACTGCAATGCAGTCTGTTAACTTCATGGACTACCACAGGAAGCCTCAGTCAGTATGACAAGTGCCACTATATCTATGTGTTTGCTTGAGAGATGTCCAAACATCTCAGCTACATTTTAAAGGTGCAGAAACTCTCTGTACTTAAGTCACGGAAGACGAGCCAACGGGGAAGGAGACCAGCCTGGCTGAATAGAGAGCTTTGGCTGGAATTTAGGAACAAAAGGAGAGTTTGTAGTCTGTGGAAGAGGGGGCAGGCAAATTATGAGGATTATAAACAGTAAGTGAAACTGTGCAGGGAGAAAATTAGAAAGGCCAAAGCCTGCCTAGATAGAGCTAAACATGGCAACTGTGGTGAAGAATAACAAGAAAAGTTTCTATAAATACATTAACAGTAAGAGGAGGTCTAGGGAGAATCTCCATCCTTTGTCGGAGGCAGAGGGAAGCACAGCAACCACGGATATGGAAAAAGCTGAGGTGCTTAATGCCTTCTTTGCCTCAGCCTTTAACAGTAAGACCAGCTGTTCTCTGGGCACACAGCCCCCTGAGCTGGAAGAAAGGAATGAGGAACAGAATAGGACCTACATAATCCATGAGAAAATGGTTATGGACCTGTTTCATAAGCTGAATCCTCATAAATCTATGGGGCCTGATGGATTACACCCTAGAGTGCTGAGGGAGCTGGTGGATGTGGTTGCCAGGCCATTCTCCATCATCTTTCAGCAGTCCTGGTTAACCAGGTCCTGGGGACTGGAGGCTGGCAAATGTAGCGCCCGTCTTCAAGAAGGGCAGGAAGGAGGATCCTGGTAGCTACAGACCTGTCAGTCTTACCTCAGTGCTGGGAAGGGTGATGAAATGAATAATCTCAAGAGCCATCACAGAACA
>NW_009735827.1:0-1188 GCF_000703405.1 Apaloderma vittatum | reverse complement strand
CAGATTAATTTCTAGCTGGTCTTTCGACCTTTTAATTGCATGACCTAACCTCTGCCTTCTCAGGAGTTTAAATGATTTCTAAACATCTATCCCTGCCTCAAGTAAGTGGCAGAGTGAGAGTCCTTGCTAGTCCACCATCCTACAAGCCCTGGCATACTTCCCATGGGTTTATTCCTAGCAGTCCCAGTTATTTCCCATTTGTTGCAATCAAACTTAAGTTTTAAGGTGCTAATCGCTTAATGAATATCTAATCATCATTTTAATTAGATTAGTTTATTGATTTATATTAAGATAAGGAATATAAAATTCTACTTATGCCCACTTAGGTCTTGGCTAGAGCTAGAGCCGGTCCAAGTTGCAAACCTGGCAGGGAATGTCTTGCCAGCCTGGCAGGGAATGTTTCATACTTGTTAAGACCAGATCGATATCACTGCACCTGCACTTTAATAACAACACCAGCATATTTCATTCAGACAGATCAATACACGCATTTCACGCGGGCATGCCTCCCTATCTCCCTATCTCCGTATCTATCTCCCTGCCCCCCTATTTTGTGCTTTGTGATCAAATGTGATCTCACCCCAATGGCCAACGATTGTATGGAAATAAGATATAGGACTATTAATGAGGGATGAACCAATCATTGTCAAGGTTAGAGTTGAGAGCGGGCCTATGTTTATGTTAAAATATGCTAAAGATTATGACTTTACAAAAAAGGTGTACAAACGAATTGAATTTTTGTGACGAATTCAAAGCATTGGGTGATTACCAAGCTTCCCAGCTCTGCAATACAGAAGTGCCTGCTTATCTGCGTGTAGATAAGTTCTGTTGTTTTTGCGATCTTCTCTTTGAAAACCGCAACACCTTCCACCTTCATACCTAGTTTAAAGCTCTTTCAATGAGTCCTGCTAACGAAATTCATTTTTGCTCTCCAAGACAGGTGCATTCCAACTGCCCCCAGTAGGCCAGGTGTCTCCTGTAGCAACCCAAAATCCAAAATCCCAAAGCTATAACCTCCTTGCTCGGATCCAGGGCAGATCTGGCCTCTCAGTCCTTTCTTCGGAGGCAAACCTGGCCTTAAGCCTGGGACGCGGGAAGACCTGGCCTCCCATCTTACGCTTACTAAAGGTAGACCTGGCCTCCCTAGAAAGCACTTCGGTAGACCTGGCCTCCCCGACCGCGTGTGTG
>NW_009735826.1:0-2013 GCF_000703405.1 Apaloderma vittatum | reverse complement strand
ATAACCACCAAGATAATTTATTGGACCCTTGAAACTATAGGGCTAGTTTTATACATTTTGTGGACACCACCAAAACGGTTTTTTATCCTATGCATACACCATGCTACTCACATTGTTAGAAGACAGTCAGAAAAGCAGTTATTCCTCTCACTTATGCAGGGCAATGTGGTTCACAGAATATACTCCAGGGGCTGGATGGAATTCATTGTTATATTGACATATCTATTTTTTGGTTTCAACTCATTATAAAATCCTTTTTGATAACGTGATGATCTTTGTAAAAAAAAATAACGTATTTGTGGAAATTAGTGCTATGCTCATAAACTGCATTAATCTTTTATATAGTGGCTACAGAAGGTATTTATATCAGGGTGCACAGAGAACAAAAGCCAGAACTGTTTAAAGAATTCAGAATTTCTCCATTCTGAATACATAGACCTCCAGCAATGATACAGCGCGAACAGCCAACACTGCTGTGTTGCTTTGCGAACAGATGAAAGTTGAAGGTAAGTGAACATTACAAAAATTTCCTAATAGTCCTGCCCCAAGTCTAACTCTCTCGTGAAGCAGGAACCACTCACTTTGAAGAATGAAACCAGGAGTATTCTTTAGCTGTTGTTTTTATATTTTTCATGGGGCGAGGCAATCCATGCAGATGCATTGCAATAGCGTGCATTAGTTAAATTGAAAACGTCTAGAACATGGGATAAATTAAATAAAGTCATAAACTAAAGAATATTGCTTCAAAATAATACTTTTAAGGGGGAAAAGATCAAGTTATAATATATGTAAAACGGAAAAAAAATGAGATATTTGTGTGCGCATCCATGCAATGTATATGCAGTAAAATACCTTCAAGATGCTCTATCAAATCTTTGGACTGAGCCCAGCACAAGATCAAAGGATGACATGGAAAACTCAGACCAAAGCATCTATGGTGAGATGCCTGACAAACTCCAGAGAAATGATTGCTGAGTCTGTGTCCCACAGTTGAAGAAAACAGAAGCAGATCTGGCAATGAAGAATCATGACCATGAATTCAGGCCCAAGAGCTGCTTTGTCTCCCCAGGGACATAATCTGTTACAACTGGTATGAGGGCACTCTCTGAGCTACAACTGGCTCAGAAACCGTTTCCTTACCCACAAAGGCACAGGTAAGGGTTGCTGGAATTTTCAGTGCAATTCCACCAGGAATCAGCACGGAAGAGACCAATCAAGAGAGCTGCATTGACTTCATCTGACACCGAATCAAATTTCTCAGAGGTGGGCTGCAAATATCTGGGCTCTGAAACTCCTCAGAAATACTACCACTTCCACAATTCTCAATATTTTGAGTCCGTTGTTGGCCTAATGCCTTGGGGCTATCAATACAGATAATTGCGTGGAGGAGGACTGAAAGTGGAACCTAGGAGCTGGGCGGTAGGAGTATGTCAGCATTTCTGAAATATTTAATGTCAGAAGATTTTTTTAGTCCTGTAACAAAAAAATCACCTTGAAAAATTACTTACTCATTTAAAATAATAACTGTTTCAAAATGTCTTTGAAAAGAGTTTTAAAAGTTCATTGGAAATTAGATGGTTTAATTATTTAAGAATAGATGCGTTATAATGTACATGGGCAAAAAGAAGAAAATTCTACTGGCAATTATAAGAATCAATACTTTAGATAAAAATAAAATCAAGCTTTTATTCAATCACAGTGTCACAATATTTATATGTGCCATCTGCCTGGATTACATTTACATTGCAGTTAGATTGAGCATTTGCTACTAATGCATAAAAGATTTAATTCTGATCTGAATATTTTTGCACCGTGAGCAGGTGATAGGATATCATGGTTTTGTCTCAACTACAAATTGTGGTAAGTGGAGGTAAGATAAACGCTGCTTAATTTCCATCTGGATTTGAACACAAATTAATGAAAGGGAAGGAAAGCTTTGATGTGGATTTAGATTGGGTTTTCTCTCTTCTTGAGGATAGTTTTTGGAAACTTAGAAGTGATCCTGTTTTCACA
>NW_009735825.1:16620-26243 GCF_000703405.1 Apaloderma vittatum | reverse complement strand
TTGTTCCTTCCCAAGTGCAAAACTCTACACTGGGTGTGTCCAGCTGAGAGCAGAGCTCAGTCCACACAGCTCTTGGGTGGAGGGTAAAGTGTTGTCCCCACATGCCTCATGCCAGAGCACCTGGCTGGTCCCATCAGGACCCAGTTGCATCCTCCAAGGCTTACAAACCATGATGTTGAGGGAATTGCTTATAAACACTTACCAAGAAGCACATCAACATTTCTAACACCCTTGTCCATAGACTCTTTGTTTCACCTGCCACGTTTTTTGACACCATCCTCTTCTGTCCTGGTGGTGTTTAGAGGCTCCAGAGCAGAAACGCAAGCACGTTAACGATGGTTGGAAAAGAAACAAATGGAGCCCCCTTTGCTGAGCTCACTGCAGAGGATGGGCTAGAGACACCCACCTGGAAGGTCTTTTGAGAAAAATATCTTCATCTGGATAAAGTTAAAGAAATCCCAACCCTCTCCCAAACACAAGAGTGTCATTAGCAGTTAACAGAAGGTAAAAATTAATTTCTCTGTGAAATTTCTCACTCTGTGCTAGAACAAGTGCAGAGGAGGGCAACGGAGATGGGAAAGGGCCTGGAGAATAAATCTGAGGAAGAACGACTGAAGGAGCTGAAGCTGTTGAGTTTGAAGAAGAGGAGGCTGAGGGGAGCCCTCCTCACTCTCTGCAATTGCCTGACAGGACGTTGTGGAGAGGTTGGGACTGGTCTCTTCTCATGGGTAATGAGCGATAGAACCAGAGGGAATGGCTGCAAACTGCAACAAGGCAGGGTCACAGTGGACATGAGGAAAAAATTTGTTCATAGAAAGATTAGTTAGCCATTGGCACAGGCTGCCCAGGGAGGGGATTGAGTCCCCACCCCTGGAGGTGTTTCAAGGTCGTTGAGATGTGGGGTTGGGGGAGATGGTTTAGGGGTGAGCTCTGTAGAGTACAGTCAGTGGTTGGGCTTGGTGATCCCAGGGGGCTTTTCCAACCTGAAGGATTCTAGGATTGTACGATTCTGAGAAATAATGCCCCCCATGTGAATGATTTGCTTGTCGTGGTTGGTGTTCTAGTTGGACTGCACTGAGCTGTGGCCTGCAGCTCGTCCCTGTGTTTGCATGTAGCCGTTACAGACAGACCCACGCTGAAACACATCCATGGAGCTGTTGCGTTCCTCTGACCAGATCCACGAAAAAGGCCCCTGAACCTAGAAGAAAGATAATTGGTAAGAAAGAGCTGTGGGAAAGGAAATCTGCCCTTGGTATGGAGAGATGAACGTAGGTCAAGTTTTGAGCCCAAAAATATACAAAGCAATGTCCACCACGTTGACATGTACAGAATTAATTAAGGCCCTACTGTTAAATGCTTGTAATTTTTGTCATCCCCATGTCCTGTGATAATGAAATACATGGTTTAACCTGGTGATGCAGAGAAGGTGATAGACTTGGGAACCTTGATAAGAAACAACAACTCAGTCTGGCATGGGTAGGGGCAGATAAGTGTAGTGCAGGAGTCAGGAAGCTTCTTAAGTTGGAGTCAGATAAAAGGGAAGCACACACTGAGCCCCTCTTCCCTCTCTGGCTGCATTCAGGACAGCTCAGTGACATCCAGATCAGACCAAGTGCCCTCTTTGATGCAACCACTGTAAGTTTTTGATTCGAGCTCTGGACTGTTTCAGAAGACACCGATAATGATCTTCATTTTGGTGCCTCTCAACATCCCCCATACGAGGCAAGACTTGTCTCCTTTGAGTTTTCCAACCGGTGGATAAGCCTTGACGGCAAAGCTGCTGGGCTGAGACAGAAATCAGGGGGAATCTAAGCAAAGATGTGTGTGAAGAAAGGTAGCTGGGAGTTAAGGTGAAGGAAACCAGCCAGAGCACTTCATCTGAGGATCCACCTCTGGAATACGTCCAGTTTGGCAAGATGAAGGGAATGACTTTCATTGTTGTCACTGTCTTGAACCACAACTTCAATCTTGCTTCAGTGACTGCTTTTGGGGACAACATTGATGGTTGGACCATGGGATGAGTGACGGTGGGGTGTAAGGGGCTGGTAGTGCCCACCTGGTCCTGCAGCAGACAGAGGCCTGGAGAAATTGTAAAATCACAAAATGGATTGTGCCAGAAGGAACTTTAAAGTTCATCTCGTTCCAGCCCCCCTGGCATGGGCAGGGACACATCCCGTTAGACCAGGTTGCTCAAAGCCCCGTCCAACCTGGCCTTGGACACTTCCATGAAGTTTTTGAGGGGCCGCAGAAAGAGTCAGGAGCAGAGGTAGGAAGAGCAAGAACCACGTGCACCACATTTGCTGCACGTCATGGAGCTTTTTTAGTTGGTGAGCAGTTCAAAAACTCGTCTTTGTTCAATTTCCTTGTAAAAAGGAGAATTGCAGCACACATTCAGGCAACAGATTTTCACGACTTGCATCACAAAATTACGAGGTGGCCAGATTGTCACAATTGTCTCCCCGCGTGTTGCTTTTCCTGTTCAGCTTGCCCATCTCTTCAACTTTGGGGATAGCCACGAGAATTCCCACTGCAGGCAACTGCACGTGGTGCAATACTTTCCCTGGTCCTGTGTGTTGTGGGGCTGGTATATACGTCATCAACACTCATCCCAGGAGAAAAATAAAACTCACAAAGACTCAGATTTTACTAAGCATTGCAAAATGGAATGGGAGAGGAATTATCCCAAAAGCAAGGGCTGCCCTTGACCATGAGGTTACCTGTGGTGACATGACCAAGCTGTGAGGTGCTTTAGAAGGCACATTTGCTCCTCAATTGGGCCAGATCTTCAGCCAAGGTGAATCTATGTGGCTCCATGGCACAGGAGACATGGAGAGCTATAAAGCATCTGGGATCCAGGCTCAAGTTTCCCAGAGGCGAGAGCTGGAAAAGACTTTGGAGAACTTTGATCCGTTTGTCTTGCCAAGGCAGAATTGCTTCTCGCATTTTTTAACCTTGCTCTGCCCTGTCTTATTTTAAAGGCAATGGGATGTTCCCCAAGGTGCTTTTGGGGGGAATTCTTTTCAGCTTGGCTTGTCAAGGCTTATGAAACAGATGAACCTGGTGGAATCAGGGAAACCAATCAAGCTCCTTAGGTGTGGAAACACAAGGTCGGACCCCCCTGTGAATGGGTCCTTTCAGGGAGCAGCGTTTTGCCCTAGAAGCAAATCCCATTCCCTCCCCACAGCCCTGCTGGGCTTGAAACTCACAATTTTCCCCAGATTTTTGGGCACAGTCCAGCCATCCCATGCGCCTTTCTCTGTTTCCTCGCCTTACAGCTCGGTGTTGAGTGCTCTGAAGTCAAAGAAGACAGACTTTATTGTTTTTTAGCATTATAAAGATAAATGTACCCATCAATGCAGTCCCACCCACCACAGCTAACCCTTCTGAAGGCAGCGGTGGCCACGAAAAGCCCCTGCAGTCAGTGGGGAAAGAAACCTTCTTTTCTTCTCTGCCTGAAAATCTGTGCCACAGATCTATGGCATTCATGTCAAAATTCGTGCCAAGCTCTGTTGCCTTTGGGGCAATGGGGGTTTCAACCTTCAACTCTTGTTTTTTGTGCTGTGTAGGTCCTACTCTCAGCAGGGGTGGAGGAGCTGGAACTTGCAGTGGTTCAAATCAGCTGAAAGAGCATTGGGCCAGAAGAGATAATGAGGATGCTGACCAAAAAAAAAAACCCCACAAAACACCCATATTTTCTTAGAAGGATTGCAGATGAAAGCTTGTCAGGGAAAAACTGACCAACCTGTGGGTATGTAAGGGAAAACCAGAGGATATGGAATGGCCCTCGATATGGCTCCATCACGCTAATCAAGAGTCAGTTTTGGCCTCCTGTAGCCACCTTGACCCTGGAACAACCCAAAGGGTTTTTTTTTTCTCATGCACAAATGTCACTTTGTTCACAAGTCAAAGGAAATTTTTTTGTGGCCCCCTTGTAGAGAGCCAAGCAAATCTGGAGAACAGGCTGAAATACGGGACAAAAGAAACTTTTCAGGAATTGGAGGAGGCAGAAGGGTATCTCCCCCTGGAAATGGTCTGAAGGATAAATCTGAGACCAGCTTCTCAAAGTGCCATGTGAACTGACAGCCTGCGCTGGGGCTGCTCTTCAAATGTCACAAGAGAAGGCTTCGGCACCATCATAAGGCAAGTCTTGTGTTTGGGCCGAAATAGAAATGGGAAATCATGGCACAAAAGTTGCTGAAATACCCTAATTCTTTTTCTTTTTCTTTTTCTTTTTCTTTCTTTTTCTTTTTCTTTTTCTTTTTCTTTCTTTTTCTTTTTCTTTTTCTTTTTCTTTCTTTTTCTTTTTCTTTTTCTTTTTCTTTCTTTTTCTTTTTCTTTTTCTTTTTCTTTCTTTTTCTTTTTCTTTTTCTTTTTCTTTCTTTTTCTTTTTCTTTTTCTTTTTCTTTCTTTTTCTTTTTCTTTTTCTTTTTCTTTCTTTTTCTTTTTCTTTTTCTTTTTCTTTCTTTTTCTTTTTCTTTTTCTTTTTCTTTCTTTTTCTTTTTCTTTTTCTTTTTCTTTCTCTTTTTCTTTTTCTTTTTCTTTTTCTTTTTCTTTTTCTTTTTCTTTTTCTTTTTCTTTTTCTTTTTCTTTTTCTTTTTCTTTTTCTTTTTCTTTTTCTTTTTCTTTTTCTTTTTCCCCCAGACTGAGCAAGGTAGATCATTTGGAGAAGCAGACATGTTTCTGGATGCTTGTCAGCTCTTGAAAGTCTTATAACAGTTCTCTGCAGCCCAGTTTTCTTTCGAAGACTTAAATGGGAAGTTATAATGAAAGGCATAATTCTAGATCAACGAACTCTTGCTGCTCATGTGAATATATTACTTTGTGTGTCCTCTACTTGTCTGAATATATGACTGCTTTTTTTAAAATGTTGCTTTGGAACCAGTTTCTGCTGAAATCATGTGAGTGTGTCCCTGCAGGGACAGCAAGCAGCTGTGCTGATGATGGAATATGTAGCACATGGGCACGTTCATTTCCAGCCTGGGGTCTTCACCACTGAACGCTGGCGTGATTCAGAGCTGAAGCCTTGGCTGCTGCCAGGGACCACAGGAGGGTCCAAAGATGGGTAATGAGAACTTTGTAAACCACAAAATATTGCTCCTGCAGAGCCAGATGAGCCTGGTCCCAAGCTGACTGAGGCTGCAACCCCCAGAGCAGCCTTGGCTTTCCAAGCCCTGATGTGAAGTTATATTGTGCCAGAGATGGATAAAATGATCCCCTGCACCATGTTTGGGCCAGGCTGTGAGATCTGGGATTGGTGTCCCACCAGAAGAGCCTAACAGCTTGTTGGGATGGCACATCAGCTGGATCAGGGTCTCCTGCCTGTTGACTGACTTCTTATGCAAAATTTTGACAGAGGATCCATTGCATCCCCTTGCACAGTCTCAAGTCATTCAGCTCCTCTTTGCTGCCCTGATCCCCTCATGATCATCCCTGATCCTCCTCCATTGCCTTTGCAGCTCACTCCTCAGTGCCCAGCGAGCCCACAGCACATCCCTGGGGCTTTCCTGGCACCTTGTGATGATTAAAGGGTTTCATAGAATTGTAGAATGGCTGAGGTTGGAAGGGACTTCAGAGATCATCTCATCCAACTTCCCTGCCATGGGGAATCAGCCCAGGTTGCTCCAGGTTCATCCAACCTGGCCTTGAACATCTCCAGGGAGGGGGCAGCCACAGCTTCTCTGGGCAATCTGTGCCAGAGTCTGGCCACCCTCGGACTGAACAATTTCTTCCCAAGATCCAGTCTAAACCTCTTCTCCTTCAATTTAAACCCATTTCCCCTTGTCCTGTTGCTGGTCACTCTTGTCAAAAGTCTCTCCCCAGCCTCCCTGTAGGTCCCTTCAGGCACTGCAGGCAGGGATAAGGTTCCCCCGGAGTCTTCTCTTCTCCAGCTGAACAACCTCAGCTCCCTCAGCCATTCCCTTTGTTTCTAACTGAGAGATCATCTGGATTTTCAGGACATGGTTTTTACTTGGTGCATGAAGTAGCCGGGAGGGTCAGTGTTTGTGGCTTGCACATTTCAGCAAACTTATGTGATGATCAAAGCGTGAGGAAGTACAGCAGGATTTATATACAGGATGTTCATTGCTGAGTTCTCCAAACTGCACTATTCTGAGCATTACTGCCTTCCAGCTTTGTTATGTCTTTATTAACTGGGAGTGCACGTTCTCCTTTGCTTTTCCCATCCCCTTCTTTTCCTCCTTCCTCTTCACCTTCCATTATACCTTCCCCTTCCCCTTTGTGTGATGTGATATCTCTGAGTATTGCAAGCACGAGCATGGACATGGTGAGGTGAACCTTTCTGTCTCTGAAGATGACCAGGCTGGGGAGAGGGCTTTGCCTGGAGAAGACACACTGAGGTTCCTGTTCAGGGCACTTAAAGCAAGGGTAGATAAAGAAATAGTAGATCTTGAGGCTTGGACAGATGAGTTTTGATTAACTTCAGCCCCTGGATGGAAATACTGCCATGGGTGGAGACAGCCTCCCTCTGCCTCGGGGCCAGGCTGGACATCACTCATATATCGTTCAAGGTCAGAGTTGATGAGGCTCTGAGCAACCCCATCTAGTTAAAGATGTCCCTGCTCTTGGATTAGATGACCTTGAGAGGTCACAGAATCACACAGAATCACATAATGTTAGGGGTTGGAAGGGACCTTGAAAGATGATTCTATGATTCTATGACTGCATGATTCTATGATTCTATAATTCTATGATTCTATGATTCTGTGATTCTATAATTCTATGATTCTATCATTCTATCATTCTATGACTGAGTCTATTATTCTATCCTAGCAGGACCCCTGGGGTGGGGATGCTCCCGCTTCACCATGAGCTAAATAAAGCTAAATTAAATCATGGGGAGGCCTTGAGGTATGGATAGTCTGATGCTAGGGCAGGAAAGGAGGGAGCTCCATCTCCATCTACCTGGATGTTTCATGTGTGTGTGTCCTACAGCTCCTTCAGCTTTCCAAAATACAGTGTCATGGCTGGAGGAGGCAGATCTAGAGCCACAAGTAGAATGGTTTGAGTTGGAAGGGAGCTTAAAGACCATCTAGTTCCACACCAGCAGAAGAGTTTTCTGGCTTCTGTGGTAGTTAAGTGAAAAAGCATGACATCTCAAGATGCTCCAAGCCATGAGGACTTGTTTTGTGCCCGGGTTAGAAGGAGGGAGGTAGGCTTCCAGCCTTCCCCTCCCCTTTGCCCACTTCTTAGCTCTCTTACCCCGTCAGCACCGAGCAGCTCTGAATCAAGAGGAGCAAAAGGGCGATGGGGCCAGTTTTAAAATTAGACCCGTACGGAGCCCTTATCTCCAAGCTAGGCTTTATCAGACGGGCAGGCAAGCCTTATCCCCACCCTGTAATCCCCTCTTCTGGAGGCTCTCAATTGCAGCGACAACAAAAATGCGCTGTGTTGAAATCGTCGCCTGAGGAAATGTGAAATATCACACAAGTGGCTCCCCCCTCACCCCCACCCTGTCCTCGGCATGTTTCGTTCAGCAAATAAACCCTTGCTTTGGAGCAGCTGGTTTGGAGAAACCAAAGCATCTCCCTCCTTCTCCCTGCTCAGTGTCTGCAGGGCACGGGGAGATTGTCCCTTCAAAGAGCTCATGAATGTCACCAGGGAGGTTTTCTGCTCTAATAATGCCGGCGTTGTTTCAAGGCCGGCCGTATCCGATTCTTAATGTTTTACTTCAGATCAGGTGCTGGCAGCGTTTGATGTGGTGCCAGCCACAAACCAGAATGTGTTCTGCAGAGGGGAAAGGCCGGAAAGGATAAATCCTACCCTGAGGTTCAGGGGTCCTGAATGGAAACCTCAGATCCAAACGGTCTGGAAAAAAAATGGATTTAAGTGTTATGCTTGGCCTTGAGGCATCTAAATAAAATCCTGAAACCAATCAACTCCTCCTCCTTACTCAATCTGCCTTCTCTCAGGGTGCCTCTAGCTCTGCTGGGGTGTCACATGCATCCCGCAGGCTTTCCCCAGCCTCAGGTTGGTGGCCCAAGGTGAAAATCAGCCTGTTCATGAGCCTGGCTGAAGTTTTTTCAATTTAACCCTCTCTGACATCCCTTCTTTCAGACACTCAGTCCCAGGTGAGGTCTCAGAGCTGCTAGACTCGACGATGTGAAGGTTTCCAGCTCTCTGCACTGAAACCTGGGTTTCAGAGCAGTTGTTTGCTTACAGAGCAGCTCTAGGACTCGGTAACTTGAACTAACGCGCTTCCTGCAGGCTCTTCGCATTCACACTCCCTCTGCTTCTATATTTTTAATGAGCTCTTGACATTTTTCCTCTTTCCCCCTCTGCTGCGGGGATTAGGCTGCGATCTGCAGCCCGCACACTCTGCAGCTAGTGGGGCCAATTTCCAGGTGTCCTGCAGATAAATTGGTGTAGGAGCTGGAGGATCCACATCCGTAGATGCCCTCCATCCCGCTTCCCCAGCCCAGAGCCTTCAGCACGTGTGTCTTGTAAAACGTGTTGCACACTTCCAAGGCTTCATCAACAGCAGCTGGTGGCTGCCAGAGAAGGGGAGAGGAGAAATTTTTCTCCCCTCCTGCTGCCTTCCCCTTCGTGTTGTGCTCTGACTGATAAATCATTATACAAGATAAGCATTTGCTCCAGTATTTCTCTTAATCGCCTTGGATAATGGGTGGTGTCAGCTTGCACCCCCCCCTTCTTTTTCTGTTTTTAAAAATCATATTCTGCTTCTTTGCTGTTTCCAACTTGATTTTTTTGTGCCAAGAAGGCTCAGAAATGTCTCCTCCAGGCTCTATGGTTAGTTGTCTAATCCAAACCCCAAGGAGGAGAGGGAGAAAGAAGAAGGGACAAGCCCAGTTTGGCTACTGTAAAAGCTCTGTCAGCATCCAGTATTCAAAGACGTCCTGTGGTCTCATCCAGCATCTGAAGACCTACTGTGGTCTCCTCAAGCTCCCTCTGCAGTCAGGAAGCTCCCCCAGCAGCTCAAAGCAGAGCCTCAGAAATGCAAATACGTGCCTTTCCCAGCTTCAGGTGAATATTCTGCCAGACAGGGCTTGCATCTGTGGTCCATGGCCCTGCCAACAAGTCCGTCCCTGGGGGTCTTTGCTCTGTTGTCCATTTACTCAGGCTGAAATCCCTTTTTACCCCTTGCTCCCCTGTGCCATGGCGGAAGAGTAGCAGCAAGGGGGATGGTGTCTGAGAAATACTCGATGTGCAGCAAAACCAGGGTGGTTTTAATGGGGGATGTGAAACGGGTCATACAATCACAGAATGGTTTGGGTTGGAAGGGACCTTAAAGATCACAGACCTCCAACTCCCCTGTCCTGGGCAAGGACCCTCCCACCAGCCCAGGTTGCTCCAAGCCCCGTCCAGCCTGGCCTTGGGCACTGCCAGGGATGAAGTTTCCACAACTTCTCTTGGCAATCTGTGCCAGGGAATCACCACCCTCACAGTGAGGAACTTCTTGCTTAATGTCCTGGTTTAAGCTAAACGCACCCGATGCTGTGCGGTGATTGTAGTTTGCAGCTGAGTCCCTTCTCAGAGGCGGCACTTTGTGCGAGTGCCAGCGTGTGTGTGCAGGCTGCTGTCAGGGATAACGCTGGGGTTTGCGGCACTGCCAGGGCTGGGCAGGGACAAAGGCGCTGGCTAACCAC
>NW_009735825.1:0-16489 GCF_000703405.1 Apaloderma vittatum | reverse complement strand
CCCATGTGTAAAGCTGAGGGACCACGGGGGTTAAGGCCTCTTATTCAATGACCAGCATCCGAGGAGGACTCTGTCCCTTCTTCTGCCTTTGATCCCAAGCTCCCAAGTTCCAAATCCAGCCCCTGTGCCCTCTGTCATTGAGCCTGGGGCTGCTCCGGTGCCACCAGTTCTGCAGTACCAGTGAAGACTGGTATCAGGGGGAGCTGGATTCAATATCAGATTTGGGTGTATTTGTACATATTTCACAATTTTCATTATTTCCTTATTATTTTTATTATTGTTCTATTAAGGCTGTTTTAGCGGTTTTTTTCCAACCTGTAAGTCTCTCTGCCTCATTCCATTTCTCTTCCTTTTTGGCAAGAGAGAGGAGTTAGAAAGCAACTGTCAGTGTTCAGTGGCCGGCCCAGCCCTAACCCTCAACACTTAGACCTAATCTAAATCTACCCTCTTTCCATTTGAAACCATTAGCCCTCCTATCCCTCCGCTCCCTGATCAAGAGTCCCTCCCCAGCTTTCCTGTAGCCCCTTCAGGTGCTGGAAGGTGCTATAAGGTCTCCGTCTCAACAGCCTTCCCTTCTCCAGGCTGAACAGCTCCAACTCTCTCAGCCTGTCCTCATAGGAGATGTTCCTCAGCCCCCTCCAGCACCTTTGTGGCTTTCTCTGGACCTGCTTCAAACAGATCCACGTCCTTCTGATGCTGGGGGCCTCAGACCTGGACACCGAAATGCAAGTGGGGTCTCATCAGAGTATAGTGGAGAGGGAGAATCACCTCCCTCGACCTGCTGGCCACGCTTCTTATGATGCAGCCCAGGATGCAATTTGGCCTTCTGGGCTGCGAGTGCACATTGCTGGGTCGTGTCCAGAGCTGCAAAGAAGATGACTCTTTTGCAGGGAGCCTTTCGGTGCTGGAAGAAACCCCAGTAAATGCCCAGATGTTACAGTTTCAGTATTTCCTAAGTATATTCAAAAGGGATAGGACATGATAGGACATGATTCTATGATTCTATGTTTCTATGATTCTGTGAGCTGAAGTGTGCTGGCAGAGAGGAGGGATGTCCTCGTGCACAAACGCACAACAGGAGGGTGTCCTGCCTGACTCTCCCAGGGTCTGGGGAGGTTGTTCTGCATCCATGACCTGCTGTACCCTTATATACATGTACATATATATATATATGTATTTGCAGTTATGCCAGCTGCAATATTTATGTGCCACGGATGGATGCCTGTAGTCTAAATTACTCCAGCGGTGCGAAGCCACAAGTCACAACGCTTGGCACGGCGGGCACATACTTGCTGAGCAGAAGTCTCCGCAGAGAGGGGAACGGGCTGCCAGCCGCCCTTGCTGTCTCTTTGCTGCGAGGAGCCCTGTATAATTTGAATGCAAATTCCCCCGCAGATGAGGTGACACTTTGCTTTTCGCCCGGAGGCAGATGAAAGATCTACTTGAGCGTGCAGACTGGGAGCCTGGCCCACCCAGCTCAGCAGGAGCTGCAGGACGGGGCTGGCTTTGTGGCCAAGGGCAGCCTGTTTGCAGAAGGGAGCAACGCTGGCATCTTCTTCAAACAGATTCCACTCGCTCCAGCCTTTTCTTAATACCCGCTTTGAGCTCTAAAGGAGTTAAGAATCTCTGGGTGCTCTTTCTGAACCGACACATGGAGCGGAGCAGGCTCCCAGCTCCCTGAGAGCAAAGGGGTGTTCAGACACTGTGGGTTTGTTTCGATTCAAGGATGTGAGCCTGGATCACACCCAAGAGAGACAAAAACAAATATGCAAAGTGCATTGGGACAGAAGTGAAAGCGGCAGTGGGTCACGGCTTTCCCCGGACTCGATGGTCTGAAGATCTAAGGCATCCCTCAGATGAGCTTGCAAGGAGCACCACCGCCCATGAAGCCCCCCTCCTCAGCCCAAATATTTGATGGCTCCAGCTCTCCCAGGGTCTCCCATTCACATACTGCCAGCTAATATGGACAAAAGACTGTGTGAAATTTTAACAGAGCGAAACATATCTGCTGTTCTTTTGCTTTCTGCCCAGGGTTTGTGTCAAAAATTTGCTGCGGCTGAACAGAAGACTCAGAGAAACACACATTCTCATTCCTCAACATGAATTAAAAGCTTTTAAAGAAGTCACAGGAGTGACAGTGAGAGTGGAGTGCTGGGCAGAGCTGAGCAGTGCCAGCTCAGACATGGCGCTGTGTGGGAGCCCTGTGGTACCTTTAGATTATTCTACTTTCCTTCTAGAAATGCTGTGGAATTGTTATAAAGCCACAAGACGCAGCCCAACTTGCTCCAGCCACTCCATGCAGATGAAATACAGCTCACAGGCTCTTAGTGACCTCCTGTATCTATGATTTGGTGGCACGTCCCATTGCCAAGGGCAGCAGCACTGTGAGCATCAGGTTGGAAAAGACCTCTAAGATCATCAAGTTCAACCATCGACCCACCCCCACCATGACCACTAAACCGTGTCCCCAAGTGCCACGTTTATATGTTTTTTTAACACCTCCAGGGATAGTGATTCCACCACTGCCCTGGGCACCCTGTTCCAGTGCCTCACCACTCTTTCAGTAAAGAAATTTTTACTAATATCCAATCTAAACCTCTCCTGGTGCAAATTGAATCCATTTCCTCTTGTTCTGTTACTTGGGAGAAGAGATCAACCCCACATCGCTGCAACCCTCTTTCAGGTAGTTGTAGAGAGCAAGAAGGTCTCCCCTCAGCCTCTTCTTCTCCAGCTGAACAACTCCAGCTCAATCAGCTGCTTCTCATCAGACTTATTCTCTAGACCCTTCCCCATCTTCATTGCACTCCAGCACCTCAGTATCTTTCTTGTACTCTGGTGCCCAAAAGTGAATAAGGGACTCAAGTTGTGGCCTCACCAGTGCTGAGTCCAGGGTCACAATTCCTTCCCTACTCCTGCTGGCCACACCATTGCTGACACAGACCAGGATGCTTTGAAAGGGCACCAGTGGGAGGAAGAAATGGTCCTATAGACACGGCGAGGCTGATCTGCAGTCACTGCAGATGCCCCTGCATGGGTGGAAGACACACAGTCCCCAGCAGAGCTGAACCATCTCCGCTTTGCCATCACCTTCAACATGGCCAAAGCTTTCTCCTATATGCCAAATGAGTTGTGCTTCTCATATCTCCTACTCTGCAGCCCTATTGGGCCAAGCCATACCTCAAGCTATTTGCAGGACGAGGGACAGCTGAGGCACACAGGTGTCCTCTTCAACCTCTGTGCTGGGAAGTCATGTAAAACGAGGACCTGAGATGGGCTGGACTTTGTGCTTTGCTCTCAGTATCTCATTTAGCTGTTCAGCTGGGAGCAGGGCATTCCATAAATCAGAAATCCTCCTGATATCACAAAGTGAAGCTCCCCTTCCCTCTCCACTGAAAGGAACAACCCCGTGAGATGCAGATGAAACCTTCACGCAAAGGTCACTCTGATGGCTTTGTTGCATCCCGAAGCACAGGATTTGATAAATGGAAATCAGTGGGGGCTGTAGGTGGGAAATTTCTGAAAACATTCGCCAGAGGGGAAAGGCTGCCTGCACAGCTGACAAATACACCATCTGCAAGGGTGTAAATCGTAGCTCCAAGGCATGAGTCTGTAGAAAGCTTGTGACACTTTTAAATTCATGTACCAGTTGTCCTTCCCAAAAAGCAAATCAGTTAATGGTTGTGGGGAGCTGTTCACCTCTGCTATGGCTGTGCTCCCTGGCTCTTCTTCACCCAGTGGCCTTGGGGTGGAGAATCAGCTTCATTTCTGGTGAAGCTTCCCTAGATTGTATTCCAGTTCTCATGCTTTGCACGTGTTCTTCAGTGCAGGACTGGTATGTGAGGAGAAGGAGGGTAAGAGGTCTCATGTTCTGCTCAATGAAAGGTGAATTTATTTTCTTTTTTGTGTCACAGACCTTGGATATTGGACCTGGACATCAAGATCTGCAGGTCAGAGATTCCCCAAAACCCTCCACTCCAGAGGCTATGCCTCTGTTATAATCTTTAGGTGACAAAAGACGTGTCTTTTGGAGATACAGAGAGGTGCAGCTTTTGAGTAAGAAAAGAGTTGGTGATCACTCAGATAAGCTGCCCTATTGGCAGACCCGGATGGCTTGAGGGAGAGCAGCTGTGGGCGATCTGGAAGAGCATCTTCTTCCACCAGCACAGCCACTGGAAGAGGCTATCCCATGGCCAGGATCATCTGGTATAATGATCATGCTGATGGAATGTTTCTAGGGCAGGAAGAAGAGCAACTTACCCACGTGAAAGCACATCCATGTTGAGAGTGGCTGCTGTTGTCACAGACAGCACTTGACTGACTTCACCTACAAGTGATGGATGGAGCGTCCTAAAACTTAGGCTGCATCCATGTGTCCTCACCCTTCTTGCACCACAACCCCATCTCCCCAGGATGAGTCTTCTGCTCTCTGCTGATGTCTTTGTCCAGTCTGCAGCGACTTCTGCTGTTTTCCTGCTTGTTTTACCAACCTCTGTAACAACACCATGCTTTTCCCCTGGGTTTGCAACACTCTGGGATCAGCAACACCAGAAATAGTAATTAAAGGCCTGTTCTGCTCATTCCCACCTCCCCAGGTCCATAATGAGCAAGGTTGTATAAGCCACAGTTTCACCCTCCAGGTTCTTTCAGCCCCAAGGAGTGGGAGTATGAGGGGACAGCATCACAAGGGGTGGGAAAAGTTGATTTCTTAAATGGAAAGAGAAGATGTGACCCTGTCTTGTATCCCCACCTCAGGTTGGGTACAGACTTGGTGCCTAAGGGAAGTGATCGTCCCCCTGTACTGGGCACTGGGGAGGCCACCCCTTGGGTGTTGTGTCCAGTTCTGGGCACCTCAACCCAAGAGAGATCTTGAGGGGCTGCAGCGAGGGCAGAGGAGGGCGACAGAGCTGGTGAGGGGCCTGGAGAATAAACCTGATGAAGAGCTACGGAAGGAGCTGGGGTAGTAGAGTTTGAGGAAGAGGAGGCTGAGGGGAGACCTCCTCACTCTCTGCAACTCCCTGAAAGGATGATGTAGAGAGGTTGGGGCTGGTCTCTTCTCACGGGTAATGAACAATAGAACAAGAGGGAATGGCTGCAAACTGCAACAGGGCAGATTCAGACTTGACATCAGGAGAAAAATTTTCCCATCAAGAGCAGTCAGAGACTGGTACTGGCTGCCCAGGGAGGTGATGCAGTCCCCACCCCTGGAGGGTTTTCAAGGCCATTGAGATGTGGAGTTGGGGGAGATGATTTAGGGGTGAGCTCTGTAGAGCAGGGTCAGTGGTTGGACTCGATGATCCCAGGGAGCTTTCCCAACCTGAAGGATTCTGGGATTGTATGATTCTATGAATCTATGAAATGGGAGTGGGATACTATCAGAGCTGGTCCAGGGAGGACATTCTGGTCCTCCAAGCCAGTGAAGCAGCGACATCATTTCCATCAGCATCAGTTCTGTGGAGCTACGAAGCAGCTCGCTGGGGAAGTGATGGGCTCCTCTGCAAGACAAAGCTGAAGGAAATGCCTGAGCCACAATCATAAACAATATAAATTACTATGTGTGTATCTTTATGATCTATATCTAACGTAAATGCCGACTGTCTCCAAAGTAGTAAAACATCACCCCCAGAGGAAATAACAACAATTACCTTGCATTACCTGCAGCCAATGTTTCTGTTAAAGCTTAATATTTAAGGAACTATAAAAAGCAGTGTGCATTTATAAACCAGAATTTTAGCACTTATATTATACACTTTTAAATGTTCAGCAGTCAATCCTCGGCACTCCAAAAAGGCTTAACTGAGTGGTCTGTAGGTACAATTATCTTTAGACCTCCGAGGATGGCCATGGAGGTCATCAATTTTTTTAGCAAAGGGGCTGGAACTCAGGCACTGGGTGCTCCTACCACAAGTCATCATCACAGTTATGGGCTCAGCATGTGTAGGTAAACACAAATGCAGCCATATTTAATGTAAGCAAGATGCTAATGGGATGAATGCACCATGATCTGCAGACGTGGGTCTGACATGAAGAAGTAATGAGGTTTAAGTAGATGGATAATCTCCAGACATACATGTGTGCTCATACCTACATGAAACTGGAGAGAATTTGATGATATTTGTCACTGAGTCAAATTAATTTCACGTGCGGTTCTCTTGGAAGCAACCAAGAATGGCTCAGAGCCATTCTGTCCGTCCCATTGGGATCTTTTTACCAGTACTCCAATCTCTTGGCTGTTGAGTTGTCCTATCCCATCCCTTGTGGGCCAGGTCTTGCTCAAGGTCTGCTCCTGTCACTTGTGGCTGAAGGAAAAGAAGAAAGTACGTGAAGTCGTGGAGGCTTGGAAGACACAAGTCAACAGGGCTTGGCCACTATCACTTGTTCTGGATTGCTTGTTTATGGATCGATTATGGGCAGTGTTGGAAAAGGACAGGGAACATCTAACCAGTCAACATGACATTATCTAAGTTGGTTTAAACCTAAATACAAACAACCCTCATGGCTCTGTATCTTGCTTTTCAGAGCAGGTCTTGAAGACAAAGACAGGATTTGGAAGAACAGATTTTAATCTTGTGGCTAAGAGGTTGAAAAAAATAAATAAATTTCTCCCCTTACCCCCAAATAAGAAAGTTTTCCTAATTAAGGCTCAATTAGAAATGACTGGTTTGCACTGGCAAGCTACTACTCCCAGAAGGAGCTGGACTGACTTCTCTAAAATCACTCACATGAGTCAGCCCTTCAAAAACACGGTTTGGCCTGGAAGGAGCTCATAAGCACACGGATAAAATCTTATTTTGAAAGCAGCAACAAAGGACACGTGATTTATATCTCAGTTGGTGACTTCATATGTTTTGCAGAGTTTCTCCAAAATGTATCGGAATACATAATTCATTTTTACAATGCATTAAATTAAAAAAATAAATGTCAGGAAGTTTATTTTTGAGAGAGAGAGAGAGAAAGAAAATTCTGTAAGCAGTGCTGAGGGATCAAAAGAGATTTTGACAGGGAGAGACTCCTGTTGACTTGAGGGGCTTTGGATCAGGCTTGAGATTGGCAACAAAATGGACAACAGTTAATAAAAGTGTGCCTGTTAGACATGCTGGAACTTGGTAAGATTTTGGGAGCTGACTGCGGCATCTCGGGGAGAGTCTCCGGGAGCTGCACGCTGGCCAGAGCCTCGTCGCTGCGCGTGGTGGGATCCCATTGCTCATCTAAAAGGCAGCAGCTACGGATGAGTCAAGACAAAGGAAGTGAGCGTGGAGGCGGAGGAGAGAGCAGGGATTAGAGGACTGAAGGAAAAACAACATTCAAGGGGAGAAACCATTCCAAAACCTACATTTATCCAAGGAAGAGAACTGTTGCATTAAACAGCTGTATATCATTTCTGGAGTTATTAATTTCCCTCATGTTGGAAGAATTACTATCTCTGTGCATTTCCATTCTTTCCCTTAATGCAGGAATATATCACGTGCTTCTCAGACGGGGTAGCATTTCACTTTTTCATGTGCATTAAGAAAAGTGCAGCACAAAGCCAAACAGTTATCTCTGCTCACCTTGTGCACAGCACAGCAGCTTCCGGTACTTACAGGACTTGTGAGACATCATTTGAGTTGGACAATATTGTCTCTGTCTGTACCTACAAGACATGTCCTTTGCTTCAAAACGCTGCTCATGGTAGGCAGGCAATGAGTGCGTCTGTTGAACCAGAGTTGATGGACACTTGCACCATTAAGCACAGGTTGAACTTGATGCCTTTGCTGTCTAACCCACAGGAGTTGCTGCTTGTCCCGCAGCACTCACTGACAAAATGCTCTATAATCAAGAAAAAAAACAACCTTCACATACATTAAGCGGATAACCTACCTTTTGGTGTTATTTAAGCAAGCTAACAACTGTATCTTTCTTAGTGGAGCAAGCTTTCATCAGTCTCAAGATTCCTTTGACATTTCTCTTCCAAGATATCTATTCCTTTGTCTATCCTAAGTCTGTCATCTGAGGAGGAAAAACCCCATGGATCATAAGGTTAGAGTCTGACCTGCTGGAGAGCAGCTCTGGACAGTAGGACCCAGGAGTCCTGTTGGACAATGGAATGCCATGAGCCACTAACATGCCCTCGTGACCGAGAAGGCCAATGGCATCCTGGAGTGTGTTAGAAGTGGGGTGACTAGTAGGTTGAGAGAGATTCTTCTCCCCGCCTTCTCTGCCCTGGTGAGGCCACATCTGGAATCTTGCGTCCAGTTCTGGGCCCTCAGTTCCAGCAGGACAGGGAACTGCTGGAGAGAGCCCAGCGCAGCCCCAGGGATGATGGAGGGATGGAACATCTCCCTGAGGAGGAAAGGCTGAGGGAGCTGGGGCTCTGCAGCTGGAGAAGAGGAGCCTGAGGGGTGACCTCACTCCTGGTTAGAAATATGGAAAGGGGGAGTGTCAGGAGGACGGAGCCAGGCTCTGCTCAGGGATGGCCAGTGACAGGACAAGGGGCAATGGGTGCAAGCTGGAGCACAGGAGGTTCCAGCTCAACTTGAGGAGAAACTTGTTGGCTGTGTGGGTGCCGGAGCCCTGGCCCAGGCTGCCCAGAGAGGGTGTGGAGTCTCCTGCTCTGGAGACTTTCCAACCTGCCTGGACACGTTCCTGTGGGGCTGCCCTGGGTGACCCTGCTCTGGCAGGGGGTGGCACTGGGGGATCTCTGGAGGTCCCTTCCAACCCCAACATTCTGTGATTCTCCCAGGCAGCAGAATGGAAGTACAAATTTCCATACATATATATATATATATGTATGATGGTTTACGTGCCTTGGTTTGCACTTTTCCATGAGGCTGTCTTATTGTCTGGTTCTGTAAGATGAAAGGCAGTTGCTTGGCCAACGGAGGCACTTGGTTTAAACGTCAGCTTTGGTTCTGTTAGCTTCTCGATTTGCCTAGGAAAAAGGTTATGGCTGAGTCCTGGTGCACAGTGGGAAGAAGCAAGATTCAGATCAGGAGAACCACAGCATAACAGGCTGGAGGGAACGTCCTGGGGTCATGTGACTCTTGTCTAAGACTCACTCAAACGAAGTCCAGCACATCAGGCTACTTGAGGCTGGACTTGCTCCTGTTTTTTGAATCACAGAATGCGTTGGGTTGGAAGGGACCTTTAAAGGTCATCTAGTCAAACACCCCTGCAGTGAGAAGTGACATAGAACCATAGAATCTTTAACCAGAGCGGGTTGCTCAGAGCCCCATCAAGCCTGACCTTGGGTGTCTCCAAGGATGGCGCCTTAACTGCTTCTCTGAGCAACTTGTGCCAGGATTTCACCATCCTCATAGTAAAAAACTTCTTAATATCTAATCTTAATATACCCTTAGATGATTTATCACCATTCACCTTATACTGAGAAGTTCACACTGGATCCAGTGCTCAGATATTTTCTCAAGTCCTGAGTAGAGGGGAAGAATCATGTTCCTGAGCCTGATGCTTGCCTCCTTGCTAAGCCAGCCCTGGACGTGGTCATTCTGTGTGGCAAGGTGACAACACTGACTTGTGGTCACCTCATTATCCACTGGAACACCCGAGTCTTTTCAACTGGCCCTAGCCTGTGCTCCTCTGTGGGATTATTCCACCCCAGATAGTGAACTTCACATTTTTCTACTTTGAACTTCATGCTCATCCACTTACAGAGCTTATTTCTTTGAAAAAGATCCCTATTCTCCAGAGCATCAACCATATCCCCCTGCTGGGTGTCCTCTGCAGGCTTCTTGAGAGGGCAGCCAGCCCCATTGTCTATGGACTGGTTGAGCTTCATGACGACATCCTCTGGAAATGTTCATCATCCTCCTACTTGATCAGCTGGGCTACGCAACTCTGATGATATGTAAGACTCCTTGCAGTTTCAAGACGTCATCCAAGTGGTGAAAGATCTAAAAAACCCGTGTGGAACTTTAATATCTTGATGATTTATGGCTGGGATTGAGACTTTGTCCAAGCTGCTGCTCCATTTGTATAAACCTTTCAGGCTGATGGAGGACTCTGCAAATCAAGTCTCTGGCTTTTGTTTGGACTTTGCGACAATGGAGTTGGTCACAAGCAACCCTGCTTCTCACCTCGGACTGGTGAAAATTTACAGTCATGGGGTGTGGATTCATGCAAATTGAGGGCTCAGTTTGTAGTTCTGAATCAAAGATACTAAAAAAAAAAATTTTCCCTGGGGGAACAGTCACACATGGGTGATAAAAGTCATTAAGTTTAATATACTGAGAACATTTCTTTTTACTGTATTTGCTCTGAGTGTCTGTTTGTGATGAATGTAAAGCAGACCCACTGGCAGAGTTCAGGCAAGGATGTTCCTCGTTATGTGCTGGGATTTCATGCCTAACATGGCCTGTTAGGCTTTTGAAAAGGCAAAACAAAAAATAATAGTGCCTAATTTTAAAAAAAATGCATTACTGCATCATTCTGCATGTTTAAACCATTGGAAAAAGAGGAAATTATTGTTTGTGTTCCATTAAGCCTCAGGAAGAGCAAGTACAACTCCATTTATATTTACTGCTGTGCAAGAAAATACAGCTTGTGTTGGACTGAGCAGACCAAAAAAACATTGTTATTCATTTCTTAGAACTCATGAGCTCAATGTCTTGCTCAAACTCCTGTACGAAGTCTGTGGCAGAACTGGAGCTGCCAGCAGATTTGCTTCTACTGGAAGAACCAAGACCAGCTCAGCCAGGTGGTGGGTGCCTTCAAGAGTGAAGGAGAAGCTGAGAGCTGTGAAAATGTTTCTGAGAAGGAACCACAGGGTTTTGCTGGGCTAGTGCTCCCTGGGTGCCAGAAACCTCCTGCTGTTGATGTTCCTGGAGAGAGAAAATGGACAGAGAAGGCATTTCCTAATTTTTGAGGGCTGGCTTTGCAGCCAGTTAATAGTCAGAGCCAGTTCCTAGATGTGTGGCCAAAATAATATTTATTTGCTCTTACTAATATTTGGATATTAGAAGCTAGAAATAAACTGGTGTTTATAAAGATGTTATGGGCAGGTTATCCCACATTTTCTTGCCTTTTCCCCGGAAAATGCTTGTGCTGGTCCTAGCTGGAGTCTCCTGTCCATGACCCCATGCTGGGTGGGGATGCTGTCGCTTACCTTTTTCTGGCCTAATGCCTGCACTGCTGAGCTGTGAACATCTCACCATGTTTATTATGTCTCCCCAACACCTTGCATGGCAGATCTCTGTCTCCTGTTGACAGAAGAGCACTGGGAGGCTATGATCAGTCTCAGCTGACCAGGCCACTGTGATGATTTATTAAAAAAATGCTTAGAGCTCATGAATTCCAGGTTGATTTTATTAAAACCTTTCCAAGTTTGTACTCCCCGCCTCGTGGGACCCTTAGGTTGAGCTCTGAAGTGTGCAGATAGGGAATTCTAGTTGAGTTTGCACATCCTGGCCGCTACAGCAGGGCAGTCCTCTTCTTGGTGGTCTTCTGCACTGCTACTTGTGGTCCTTTTCAGGGGAGACAAAACCTTCTTTGAGACATGCTGGAGAGAACTAGGACTGCAGAGGACACCTGAGAGGCTCCAGGGCACAAGGATCTAAGAGGCTGGACCCGAATGTACTGTTTGGGGGAGTGGGGAGCCAAGGGAGAGATTTCCCCAGCCTCCCTCCCTGGGTCCTCATCCAGACTAATGAACTTTTCTGGTATTGACAGTATTTCACTGACGGATGAGAGGATTTCTCTGTCTATGTCGGTTTGAGTTGCTAAAGCTCTGTAGGACGAAAGGCACCTTAGATCTGCGAGCTGGTATTATTAATAATAATAATCTATCACGCAGTTCCCCTCTTACATCCAACACAGACTTTTATCATCTCTTCCACCTTCTCAGCCCTTGGAACAATTTGCCATTTTTCAGGAAGAAGTGGGAGACGAAGCTGCTCTTCCTCATGCTGCAACCTCCCATCCCAGAAGTGGGTGGGAACTGAAATAAATCTCCCTCATTCAAAGCCTTGAATCCCATTCTCTCCTTAATAATGAAAAGACTTACTCCAAGCCTTTCCTAGTAAAGCTTGAGTGTGTATGTGTACGTTGCAGGTTGAAGGAAAACATGTCTGAAGACTGAAAGCAGATCAAGAAGAGAAGCCTTATAAGCTTGCCTCATGTAATTTGTTGTCTCAACAACAGCTGTCTAACCCCACCGATTTATTACATCTTGAGCCAACTGCTTTGGGGTTTGAGATTTCCAAAGAAAAAACAACAAACCAAACCCTGAGGTGAAAAAAAACAACCCTGTATGAAGGGTAGAGAAGACCACGTGGAGAGCTGGTCCATGGGTAGGTATCAAAAACAATACTCTGGATAAAACCTCATGCTGGGAAAGTCTGTAAGCATGGCTGGGGGAAGGGTTCTTGATTTCCAACACCCTTTTCCTCAGCGTGGGCCAATGTCAGAAGTGAGTTACGGGCACAGGCGGCCCCTTTGACCTGTTGCAGTAAGGTCATTCCTGTGTTCTTATTCTCACCAGTGTTTCTTACAAATAACATCATGTCCAAGGAACTTCACAGCTCTAAAGTCAAGATCTAGGCAATCCCAGCGTAAAAACTCCTTATTGTATAATTTTATTTCTCGCAATGAAGCTTACGTTGATATAAGAATAATTCAGCCAGAGGCTCAGCTTCCACACGGGCAATTTTAACCAGATTAGTTAAAGATGGACTTTATTAGAAACCGTTGTTTGCAGAAATCTGCATCAAAAGAAGAAAAGTGATTTGCAGCAGCACTGAGTGGGCTCAGCATTTACTTTTCAACTTGATTTCCAGAGGAAATTATGTTTATTTGACCATTAAATGTGTGGGTGTATTTGTGCCCCTCTGCAGAAGTTTGAAACCCCTGGTACGGCAAACAACAGCTCTGAGAGATGAAGTTTGTGCAAATTCTGCAAAAACTGATGGACGGGAAAGAATCCACCATTTCCTGCAGTGAAGGAACTGTATTGCTAGCAGAGAATCCCCATTAAAAAAAGCTATTTTGAATATGCCGATGTGGAGAAAACTGTCAGCCAGAGCTTGGGGCTTACGAGACATTCAATAACTCAACACCAACTTCCAGAGGCTGCACAAGTCCTGCAACAGCTCCTTTTATCAGGGCAGCAGCTCCAAGGAATAAGAGTTCCATCGTGGCCGTCTGCAGCTACTTCTGGGTGAATCTGTGCCAGGTCAGAGCTCTTCTGGCCAGGGGGATGATTTGCAATAGCAGCTGATGGAAGCGGCACTTTCTCCTAGTGAAGCCCTCGCTGAAGCCCTGGCTTGGGCTGCCCAGGGCAGGGGTAGAGTCCCATCCCTGGAGGGATTTAAAAGCCAGGTAGATGTGATGCTCAGGGACATGATTTAGTGGTGGACCTGGCCTTGCTGGGTTAACAGCTGGACTCGATGATCCTAAAGTTCTTTTCCAACCTAAATGATTCTATGACTCTATGATTGATTCTATGATTCTATGATTCTATGATTCTATGATTGATTCTATGATTCTATGATTCTATGATTCTATGATTGATTCTATGATTCTATGATTGGTTCTATGATTAATTCTATGATTCCATGATTCTATGATTGGTTCTATAATTTATTCTATGATTCTATGATTGGTTCTATGATTGATTCTATGATTGGTTCTGTGATTGATTCTATGATTCTATGACAGCAGCAGCTGAGTTTGAAAACTTGGTCTCTCTTCCCTTTGTTGGAGACACTTGATTTTTGATTTCACACCCAGGCATCCATCCCAGCAGCACCTGCCCCATGCTCGTGACAGCCCATGCCCCAGTTTCTTATTTAAGTGCACTGTACTCGCAAGAGAAAGCTGAGGGTCAGACATCACGTAGACCCCCCAGGCTTCTCTCTGTAGGCATCTATGGCTGAGGGAGATGAGCATTTACCCCTGTGCATTTGATGAATCTCCTCTTGCCCTCCCAAAACGCCCCTGCCTGGAACAGCGACGCTTGGTGACACCCAAGGAAGAGTCAACCTCCACAACTGGGGCTGGGGGCTTGCAAGGGCTGCCCTATCCTGGCAAGGGAGACCCGGTTATCTCACAGGCAGAGCTAGATAACAGGCAGAGAGCGAGACTCTTGGCGTCACATTCCATGTTCCACTATCATCGGAGACTGTGGAAAGCCCTGGGGGAGTGGAAGAAGAAGGGAGAGAAGAAAATAAAGGGGATGCTGGCACCAGCAGTGGCTGCCTGCTCTTAATTTACTCCTGAGGAGCCCTCTAATAACATCAGTGGAGGCCGTGCATGCTTTACTGGGAGCTTCAAAAGAGTTTATAGAATGATTTGTGTGGAACGGTTACGCTGGAAGTAGTTTAGGAAAGGTATGCTGTTATTAGAGGATATTTTTTTTTTTTTAAGCTCCATTTGGACACTTCTTACCATTATATACCAGCAAGGAATGAGCCCCAGCAGCTGTTTGCTATTTATTAGAGTCCACGGAGGAGTAACAAGGAGGGAGGCAGCAGGGAAGGGTTCAGTAGCTTGGGGAGTTCTTCTTTCTCATTTTCCACGGGTTTTCTGCAAAACTGGGTTGAATCCTTATAATTTCCTGCCCCACGCAGACATTGCAGGTGAAGAGTAAACTCCTGGAGAGCATCCGCAGAGATCCACATGCGAGCTGGTACCTCTCAAACCCCAAACTGCAGACTCAGGAAGTCATCATGTCAGTGTTTACACTCTTTGTATATTCATGCTCATCTTTTCTTAGGCAGAAAGCCTCAAATTTTTTTTACTTGGGATATCACCTGGTCCTGAGCTGTCTCCATGCTCATCTTTTCTTAGGCAGAAAGCCTCGAATTTTTTTTGCTTGGGATATCACCTGGTCCTGAGCTGTCCCCTGTATGGCATGACATGACAGATTTATGCCAATGATGGTAATTTCTAGGATATCTCTACCCTACACAGTCCTGGTCCAACCTGCCACTAAAAACCTTTCTTCTGCTTCATATATAACTCCATGTTGAATTTTTCCAAGCACAATTATGAGTATAGCTTGTGTCTGAACAACAGGGTGTAAAATTGCTTGGCAAAGTCCATGTAAGACTCAAGGGGTTTTCAGCCTGTTGGTGGAGGGACGGAGGGAGGGAACTGAGAACAGTGAAGCCGTGAAGGTCATGAGAGTGCAATTAGCTGCATAAGGATCCACGCTCCAACTGGGAAATCTAGTTGAGGAAGGTCAACCTTGGAGGCTGCTTTGCTGCTGCATCCCTGCAAAGCCTCACTCAGCGGAGACGGCTTTTAAAATACCTTCTTCCCCTTCCTGATGAAAGACTCTGCGGTGCCTCTCAATGCAGCGTTTGAAATCTCACTCATCTCTGTCTCTCCCTTTCTTTCCCCTCCTCCTCAATGATCCCTCGTTCAAGCTGTCATGGTTTAACAGCCCTGCTCTGCTATATTATCAACATATACAGTAATTCACAGGTGACCTTTGCTCTTTCTAGCACTGCAGAGCCAGGAAAGCTGCAGGGAAACTGAATAGGATCTCATTCTGGTTCATGCATCAGCCACAAAACCATCTGCTGAGTGTGGAGCATGGGAGTTTTATTAGCCGTGTGATATAGCAAGCAGAAAGGGCTCTGCTATGTTGCCATATGCCCGGGAACAGGATAAAACCTTTTCCTTCCCTCAGAGGAATTCAAGCAACCTCCGTCAGACTCCCTGGACTGAATTTCATTCTTCTTCTTCTTTTTGCTGCAGGACCACTGACAAGCTCTTTCACCCCAAAAGATCTGTGTCCCACTGGGAAACCAGTGGGAACCGTAGGCAAAACCTTAATGAAAAATGTTTGGGAAAGTCCTGGCCCCTCTAAAGGCAACAAGAATTTTGCCACTGCTTCCCGCGGGGCTGTGATTTCCGTCTTTCCCTCCAGGAAGCTTTAGTGCGTGAGCAGGGCTTTTCTTTTCCCTGGAGCCTTTATTCTCCATGCAGATGGAGAACAGAGCTGCAGGAGGGCTGCCAAGCCGAGAGGAAGGTATTCCGCAGTTTCAATTCCCCAGTGTCATGGATTTTACAAATCCCCCTACCTAATTTTTATTACTAAGGAGGCTTATAACACTTCCAGCTAGGGCACAAATGGTTGTGAAGGGTGGTGTTGTTGGACCTTTCCCAGAAGAACTTCTTACATCAGGACAGTCAGGTGAAAGGTAAGGAGAAAGGGATAGCACTTGAAAGACATTGAGTTGGCCTCTTGCCTGGTTCTTTCTCCCCCACCTCATAGCTCTTGCAGATGTTTTCAGGGGCTTCAGTTGACGGCTGGCTCTTTCTTCTTCTCCTTCCCCCTGTCGCTGTATCTCTGTTGGCATTTTGGTACAGAAGCATCTCCTGAAGCGTTGGTTTAAGGAGTGCACAGGCACTGGACTGGGACTAGCAAAACCAGCAAAAGACGAACAGATCACAGAATGACAGAGTCACAGAATTACAGGGATTGGAAGGAACCTCTGAAGAATATCTAGACCAATCCCACTGCCAGAGCAGGATCACCTCGAGTAGATCC
>NW_009735824.1:0-538 GCF_000703405.1 Apaloderma vittatum | reverse complement strand
ATTTTAATCTTTCTTTTAGCAAAATATCCAGGATCCTTTCCTAACAGAAAATAACACAAAAGATGGAGTGGTTCGTGCTGTTGGATTTATTTTCTCTTGATTTCCCTTTACATAAAATTAAGTATAACTAAACAAAAATTACAAGTTGCTATGAAATTAGTTGGGTTACCATGAGTTCAAATACAGTTTAGAGCTGAAGTTGTAATATGAAAAAAAAGCACTGAGCTTTCAAGTGCACAGCATTTAAGGCCTATCTTCTTTCATTTATTTTGGTAGAAGATCTTTCAGTTCTGTAGAAAGGTTTGCTATGCAGTACAACGTGATGGCTGAAAAAATGCTTAGAAATTGAAAGAATGCTTAGAACTTGAAACTGAACCTTCAGTGAGGGAGGTGCATCCCAGATCAACAGGGATGTCGGGAACTGTAAACATACAGGTAGTTCCAGGAAGGAACTGAATCTCCATTTACGCTTTTACAGTCTACTTGGATTATTGGTTTTTTTTTTTCCTGGGAAGTATATGTTTAGTGTTGTGTGTGT
>NW_009735823.1:0-74143 GCF_000703405.1 Apaloderma vittatum | reverse complement strand
GGGCTGGTTTGGGGCAGTGGTTACGTCCGTGCGCTCCCCGTGAGGCCGGCGTGTGGCCTTTAACCAGGCCTGCCTCCCTGTAACCCCGTGCGAGAGGGGCCGGTGAGGTCGGTCAAGGCCTGTCTCTGGTGCAGAAGCGTCTGGCGTGCTTGGGTGTCAGAGGTAACGGTCAGGGGTTGCCCGGCTGGCAGCAGAGATTATTTGCAACCTCTGGAAGGCAATGAGCTTATTTTAGAGGCGTTTGCAGAATTTCAGCTCTGAACCGAAGCATGAGAGGAGAGCCTACAGAGCCGTTGCAGGTATAAGTTGTGCAAAGTGCGTTTTGTTTCTTAAGTGAGTCAACCACTGCACCGTAAGGAAACGCAGAGCCTTCAGCCTCACACCCCAGAGTCATGGACCGTGCTTCCATTTTGCTTTATCGGATGTAATCTTTTAATAGAGTTTTTTGCATAGTTTGTTTTCTCCCAGTTGCTACTCGTGCAGTTAACATTTAATAGCCTGTATAATGGGGAAAGATTAATGTAGGGACTTGACAACAGCTTCCTCTAATCATGCCTCTTCATTGATATCTCTGAGTAACTGTGTGTCATTGTAAACTGTTTGTGTTAGAAAAAAACCATCCCACAGTGTGATACCAACAATTAGTCCAATCAAATCAATGCTTTCTAGGACTAAATGCTAAATTAAGTATCCCATCTTGTAGATATATACATATTTTATGACTTAGGGTATTCTGGAGGTATTTGTAGCGCCTCGGACTTCACTTGCTTGGTTTATAATGGTCCTTAAACCATACAGACTTTAGCTGCCATCTGAGTTTTCATCTCCAGTTCTTTGTTTCCTTTTCCATCAAGTTTCTCCTCACATGCTGATTACAGCTCTGCATGACTTTGGTTTGGTTTTTTGAGCCTAATTAAACTAGTTGTGAAAATAACCTATAACAAAATATTTGTGTTGTGTTTTTTTTTCTGAATAGGCTTCCTTCCTGTCTTTTGCCTGATCAGTCTATATATGAGGTTTTTAGAACTGTTTCCTGTTATTTATGCAGGAGTCTGGCACTGTGAGGCCTTACATTAGTTGTTTTGTAGATGCTGTCGTGAATAACTCAAATAAATAATACGAGTAGGGGTTGGAGCTTGTAAGTTCTTGTGTATGAATATGATTCCTTTTCTTTACTCTTCAGCTTTGAGCTTTTCACTGTGTTCTCTTACTATGTCTGAAACAAATGTAGTCATTGTCTGGCATTTTCCCCTTCTCTGAAGTAAATTTCTTCAAAATAAGCTCCCTCACATTTCGTTTCCTTCAGTGAACTATTGTCATGTATGAGTGATACATACCTTATAGATGATTTTGTAAAGAGTTCTACATATTAATGGAGAAATATATATCGTGGTGAAGGTAAAAATCTCTTATTGCATGGCCTAGAGAAGTTCTGAATCTCTTCTGCTTCAGCAGCCTTCCTGTGTTGTATGAATTTGTGCATGAGAGATCTGTTCATTTACCATGTAGGATGGTAATTCAAATTGATCTCGAACACAGAATTTAAAGTGTTGAGATAATTTTACTTGATTAGGTATTCATTTAGGAAGAAATAAAACTCAAAGATAGGAACAATAGCTATATAAAATATTCAGAGTGATTACTGAATAAGTTTTACGAGGTTTCAGGTCATAAATTTCCACCTCAAGTAGAATTCCAAATAGATTCTGCAAATGAAGAGGGAATTTATTGTCTGAAGTATCAGATTTGTTCTTAACGTCTAAAATGTGGAAAATGGGAAAGGATGAGGGAGGATTTCTTGGGTCTGTCAGGTGAGGGTTAGGTGAGGAACATACTGTAACATTGTAAGAGTTGTCAGGTCAGCCATTGCTGAATTTGTCTTTTTTAAAAAAATTGTCTTTTCAAAGACAAAATATTTGTCTTTTTTAAAAAATTGTCTTTTTAAAAAAGACAAATTGTCTTTAAAAAAGACAAATTCAGGCAACTTCACTAGTTTTAGGTTCCTTCTGAAGGAAAGACTGCCTGATGGTGGAAGAAGTGAGGAGTCTGGATAGCATATCTCGGTCTAGCCCTAAACTTTTGTACCTTTGAGAAGCTACTTTGTCAATGAATACTTCAGTTGCGGTTAAAAAACTGAATTGTAAAACTGAAGGTGTAATTCGCAGTGTTTGATAGTGGTTTAAAAACTTGTCAAAATTAGAAACTAAAACAAAACTGCCTTCTATGCTGAGGTTTATGGTTTCATTTTTTTCTGGTATTCTGCTAAAAGGCAATGATAATTTAAAATATTGAGAGTGATGATCAGTGCAGGTGAAATTGATACATGGATAGAATTTCTTAGCAGATGGAAGGCTGAGCTTAACTGGGAAATGTAACATTTAAATAAAAGCCAACCAGAGACGAATGGCTTCAGGAGTCCAACTGGAAGTCTACCTGGTTGATTATGCCAGACTTAAAGACAGGGGTCCAAAAAGCATGCAAAAAGAAAATTCCTGTAGACAACATAAGTCGCATTCTTCACAGTAAGTACAGAATGAGATTTTGGGGTTTTTTTTATTAAAAGGGTTCTGGTTAGGGAACCTGTTAAAACTGTCCTGCGAAGATTACAGACTATCATCAGTCTTAATATTGGTGAAAAAGAAACTTTGATGATCTCAAGTATATCCTTGTTTTCTGGGGAGGTATGGTATCTGTCTAGCCATTTACGCAACAGCTAGAAAATTGTGTGTGCTTAGATGCTTGCGCTTAGAGAGATTTGAGTTCTCAATAGCTCTTTCCAAGCTGTAGTGAATGGTTTAGCAATGTTGAGAAAGATTTGATGCAAGTTCTCTTATCTTTCAGTAGTGATGAGTAATAGTAATCTTTGGTTTTGTCAGTTCCAGCAAATTAATGTTGATTTGAGTAGTGTAATATTAAAACTGTAAACTTATTCACAGCATGGTAATTCTTGTGTCATTTTAATGTCTCAGTGGGACAGTTTTGTGCGGCTATCGCTCTTGCTGTGCTCAAACAGTGAATTTGTATTTCTAAAATAAGTTTATTAATGTGTTAACTCTAAAACTTGTTCTTTTGTCCTTTCTAGTTATCTGTGAAGTTCAGTAACAGCTAAATATCTCTTTCTAGGTAACTTGGAAGAGAAATGCCTAATAGTGTTTCTGTGTCCCTTACTGGATAAAAATAACTTCCAAGGAGTGACCCTGAGTAATCGGTGAAGACGTGTGGCATTATCTGGAGTATTGAATGTTCTCATAATGAAGATCCCTCTTCTGCAGCAGATGTATAAGGACGTACTGGGAGGCATTCCACTAGCAAAGGAAAGCCATCATTACACCTCGCTACTTAATCTGTGTATTGAGCAGTCACCAGAAAGAGATGAATCTTGTCACCAGGTGCACCTGCCATCTGCTGGTGGTGGTGGTAGGAGCCATGAGGACACTGATACGTCAGGTGTGGTTGTCCCTACAACAGCTGATACATCAAGTAGCTTTGCAAACATGAAGTCCTCCTTCTCCCCACGAGAAGTGACGCTGCTTCAGTTAACCTTGATCAGGATGATGGTGGCTAAAGCTGAGTCCCAGCAAATTGAATCTGATACGAGGCAGAAGTACTGTGAAATCTTTGTCCTCCTTCTGAAGGAGGCAAAACTTGACTCAAAGTTGGTAAGCTTTTATGAACTTTTGAAACATTTTTGTGAACTGAGGAGGGGGGGAAAAAAAAGGAACGTGTCTTAGATAACCTTTTCTTTCTACATATCTGCAGATTTGTCTGCTCAGTAGTTCTGATCAGCTGTTATCTCACATGGCTTCAAAAAGTTTAGCATCTCTTGTGTATTTCCAGCTGAAGGAAGAGGTGAGTATGTCATAACTTTTCACACCTCAAAAAATGACTTCGTGAATATGTGCCTTCAAGTTGTTCTGTTCGACTCTAGAGCCAAGTTTTTGTACTGTTTATAGGGCACAAAAGGAGTCGCTGTGTGACTACTGTGTAATCTAAATGTAGTTCTAAAGAGGCTCCTTCTGTGAGTAGAAACTATTTTAAGGTAAAATGTGTCTAGATGACAAGAAATATTCTCTTCAAGGTTGCAATACAGGTATTTAACACCCCCCCGATAATCTAGGTTATCAATATTTTTACAATTACTTGATATCTGTTAGGTGACGTGGTATGTAAAAATAGGTAATAACCTATTGAAAATTAATCAGATGCTTTTCTGCATTTTCTTGTTTGAGTATTCCAGTTACTTGTGGGCTGTTATTTTTTGCTCGTATACTGGTGAATGTGTATTGTAACCTCCATAGTAGCATCTCTGAGCTTAGATTTCTCTCAGAAATACGTTTGTTATTTCTTCCAAGGTTGCCTGGCACTAGGAATTACAAATTCAGATATGATCTGTCTACAGTATTATCTGATTTTGGGAAGGTCATGTGACTTGAGGAGGTTTGGTTTTTCCCTTTCTGGAAAACAGACAATTCCTATGGCATGCGTACATGACTTCGTGTTTGTAAAGTGGCCTAAGTACTTAAACAGCCCTGGACAAATATATTGTTTCTACCTGTGTTTTTTTTCTATGTCTGCATTTGAATCTTTCTAACATACAATTTTAAAATCTTCATGTTATGATTAGCATAGTAATTGTAAAATATACGTGATTGTTTTTTAAACAAATTTCCTCAGAACGCGTTAAATGTCACCTGGCTCGCCTTTAGCTTGAAGACTCTTTCAGGATTCCCTGTGAACACCCGGGTAGCAGGATGTCTGTGGACTCTTACCACCATTATCAAGGACATACTGAAAGATGAAGTTTTACCCAAAGCAGGTACTGCAGCAATTTTAAGATGTTACCGATACACGAATCCCCACTAGGGGGGGGAATGTTACTGGTAATCTCATCTGGACAAGCTTGTCTGAAAAACACGTATCCTCTTCGTTATAAAAGGATGACAAAGAACTGTTAAAAATGTAGTGGTTTAAACACACTTAAGAACTCGAAAATTAAATAGTCACAATCACCTGGTTTTTGCTTCTTTAATGATTTAGCTATGTTGCACTCCAACTCCATAACGTTCTTCTTGTTGCTGTAGGTATTTTGAAGAAGCTATTGGCTCCTCTGGATGCTGTGCTTGAAGGATTTTTTAATTCCATGCTGTTCCATCATTTTGACAGTCACCACTATACTTCACCTTATTCTGAAGCTGCAAACAATTTGATCAGTTTTATAGATCTGCACGAAGCACTTTTGACTTCCAGAACTGAATTTGAACTACCGCTTGCATGTCAGAGAGTGTTATTTTTGAAAGTTTCTTATATTCTGAACCTCATTAGCTCATCAATTCACTATATAATCAAGAAGAAGTTCATTATGCTCCTGAAAAAATGTGTCCTTTACAAATCTAGAGAAGATGCTAGAGGTGGATCCCTGTTCTTGCAAAACCCAGCTTTGTATGAGGATGCACTTGTGCTGAGTAACGCTGTTCTGCAGGTCGTGAATTTGACTTGGCTTAATCAGATCCCGCTTGGTGAGAATGCCGGCCACTTTGGAGGCAGTGAAGTTGCTGCTGGAGATGATGTTCAAAGTGGTTCAGACCAAACTGTTGTCAGAGCCTTAAGTCTCATTGTGCTTAAAGCACTGGAATTCAAGTTTCAGAACTCTGCTGCAGAGGCTGAAATCAAAGGTAATAGTCTCTTCTAGTTGTGATCATTAAGCAGCAAGAGATTTAAAGCTTTCAGGTTTTGTAGTCACAGCTCATTAAGACTGTAAGTAGAATTCAGGTGAATTACTGGCGGTGGGAGGGAGGAAAGAGAAGTCCCACCCAGGAAACCTGCTCTCACTAATTAGTTGTCTCCTTGCATTTTATTCTGTCCTTAGTTTTGCAATGGGGGGGGGCTTGAAGCAGTTGCGTCTGAGATTGAAAACTTCTCCTGTTAAGAACATGTCTTTAATATTTCAAATAATTGAGGCAGCTTAGGAACACCAGCCTCTTCTCCAGTTGGAAAAGAAGAGAGGCCATAGCACAAGCATCTGCTCTCTTCAGGGTAGGGAACTAAAAAGAACTGCAGGTAACATTCTGCTATTTTCTAACACAGAGATAGGACTTTAAGTACTGTCAAGTATTTATCTTTGTTGAAGGTACTAGGCACTACTGTTGGACAAATGACATATATAGGGTAAAGCCAGTAGTGGTAGAAAAGGTAAAAATAATGAAGCTGTAAAGTAAGAGACAGGAAAATTATGGGACTTGGCAGAGTATAGTGGTTGTGTTTTTCACCCTGACATATAGGTCTAGTCCTCTGAGTAAAGTGTGAGGCATACTTCTCATACCTGCTTACTTGTTTGTTTGTTTGTTCTGCTGAACAGGGGAATTAGATTAGGAGAAGAGCAGACCTGGCGCTGATGCTCAGGCTATGCCACAAGGCAGGCAGCGGGCCGGCGAGGGAATGCTGCGTGACTTGTGTTCCTCACGGGAGAGAAGGCGTTGCTGTGTCACGCTGGTAGGCAGTTAGGAGCCTTCTGCTGTTGCTGTAATGAAGTGGTGGGGCAAGGCATTTTGCCTGAGAGATGCTTCTGGAATCCCATCTTCCCACTTGCATGTTTTACCTCGGAGAGAGACATGATACCCGTCTTCTGATGCTAAGCCGTGTGGACGGAGACGTGCGAATTCTGTGAGCTTGCTGTGCCTGGATGACGGGCTTCATGGCAAAAATGGAAAGGCAGCTCAAACACAAGTGAGGGTGTTCCTTATTGTAGGTTAATCAATGATGTGGCAAAAAAAAGTAATTATATTTGGTTTTTCACCAAGGATAAAATTTTACAGCATTTTAAATGTATCAAGGCATTTTAATACAAGTTCTAGATGTAAATGTTATTTTAGGTTTTGTATTTCTGCTATGTGGCACGCATAAAACCAATTTTTAATTCATCTGACTGTGCAAAAGCACCGCAGACTTCTGTTAGCTTCTGACACTTTTTTTTACATTTTGAAAGATGTTGTATTTGTGTTGCTAGTTGCATTCTTAGTTTTTTTCAGGATTTGTAGAGAATATTTTACTTACTATCCACCTTCTGAAAAATATGTAGAGACTGAGATTGTCCAAGAGCAAGCGAGCAGAAAAAATGTAGGTTAAATCTATTTTAGACGTCTTTATGAAAATTCTTTCTCAAAAAAAGAAATACTCCTTTCTTTTCCAGATTCGTGACACAAAAATGAGTTCTTTAATTAGATTCAAATACCCAAACTGTCAAGAGGAATTTCAAGTTGAAAGGAATGGTGGTTCTATTTTAGTGATGTTGAATTAAGTGGTTAAAACAAGCACCAAAACACTCTAATATGCTAACTTCTTCCCTTCCAGGAAGCTCGTTGATCTTATCTTTTTTTATTAACATGAATTACAGTGGCTTAACTTTTAATTCATTTCAATTTTGAGGGTAATTTCCAGATATCTTTGATTTATAGGGAAGGATTTCAGTCTGAATAGTAACTATTAATAACAAGGGTAATTTGCTATCCCTGTTATTTGCTAAGAGGAAGAGCAAATCATAAAGTCAAATATTACGGGAAACCACATAGTGATGTGGAAAGTAAAATTGATTCTGATGTTGCAGGAATTTTTCAAAAGCTGTAATCACTGTTTATATAAATTATGCAACTGTGCCCTTCCAGCCGTAGTGTACTTCCAGCAGCATTAGAGTTCTTGCTTAAGGACTAGCTTTGGGGTAAAAATCTGTATGTCACTGTATTATTTTCTGTTTTCTAAACATTGATGTGTGCTGTGCTACATGAAGAACTAGTATATGCTACGTAGTGTATGTGTGTAGTACATCCTAGAGTATGTCACTAGTAGCAAAGAGGTAAGCTTCTTGACTTAAGGGAAAGAGCCTGTCTGTCGTACAAGCGTAAAGTTATCAGTAAGCCACTGAACTAAAATAGCTTAAATTCTGAGATACTTTTCCTGTCCAGGAGTGCACTGTTTAGAGAGGGGGGGAAAGTGAAGATTTGCAATTAAAACGCTGCTCACATTAATCCTTCCGGTAAGGATTTTGGACTGTTTCACAAAGATACCTTTATCCCAAGCCTATATGGACTTGAAAGCATATGTCACCCATGAAAAATTTGTTTTATAAAGAATATGGCTATGCTACAAGCTTTCTTTTTTATTTTTTACTGTAGAAATGACAGTTTCTTCCCACCAGCTGTAGATCACTGCAGTTAGCTCCTACGGTGAATCACACTGTGGGGCATTGCTTCAGTCCTATTAAAACTTTGCAGGTGGATTATTCATATGGGAAAAGCTAACCTGGATATAATCTCAGCAAAGTGCTCAGGTTGGGTTGTTTTATCTGTGGCATTGACTTCATTCCGATTCACCTTTCTTTCGTTTGTGATGCACCAGTGAAGCTACCTGATCAGGGAGTTAAAGGAAATTATAAATCCCAGCTCTGTAGTTATAGTCACATTTTTGTAGATTTCCTGATAGATGCAACTTTTTGGAGGTATAATCTTGTTCGTTGGTCTGCAGGCTTAGGTGTGAGAGGATTCATCCAAAACTTTTTAGGTCACATCTGATTATTCTTCCTTGAACTCCAAGGAAATGAGATCAGATGAGTAAATCATGTCCTTAAATTGTATCTGTCTCGGGGTGGGGAAAGAGGGAGGAGGTGGTGCCTCATGAGTCATTTAATTCTCTGCAGGTTACTTATTGTTAGCACATTGGCATCTAAACATTGTTATGTTTAGAGTTTAACAGAGTGACCATTCATAGTGAATTGAAGGTTAGATAATTTCTTATGGTTTTCTACAAAACATTTCTTGATTTTTAAAATATTTTTTGCTACCAAGAAGCAAAAACAACTCTACAAAATTTGATGCCATGTTAAGTCAATTGAACTAATTAAGTCAATTAAGTCAGTTGAGTCAAATGATAAATGCATTCTTGAACTGTTATGCACTGCTCATTTAAAAACCAAAAAGTGTATATTGTTTAGTAACAAAAAAATAAAAGCAAAATTCATGGTTACTTCTTTTTTTCAGGAGACTTTCAGAGTACCATGTCCCAGCTGTTGATATTCTGGAGGAGTCATCTGAAGTCTTCCCCACAGTCTTCCCCGGTTGTACATCACTGCGAGTGGCTCTCGTTAGTTTTCATAGAGCAAGACGATGATATGTGGGAAGCTGCTAAAGCTTTATTACTCATTTATTTAAAATTTGATAGGTTAGTGTACATATTGTTTGACGGAACTATGGCGAATTGTAATTTAGTGATGTTATTGTGATATATATAACATTTTCATTGATTACTTTATAGAAAGAAAAGAATTTTTTTACTAATTCAAAAAAGCCCCCAAACCTCGGGACAATGTAATAATATGTGGTATAAGAGCAGTTGACTTCACTGATAATTTCATTAAGTGTTTTTTGGATTGAAATGAGGGACTTGTGTAACAGTTTCATATTAGATACTCTATAAAATCTTATCATTCATAATAATTGACTTCACAATCTAAAATAAGCTTAGACACAGATAAAAGACTGGATTTTTTCAACACTGCAAGTTTGACCAGAATAGACTACTATAATTAAACTTCAAGAATTCAGAGATTTCTGGTGAAGTAGCCCTCTAAGAATTGGACCCATGTTAATTCTAGCTAGCTGATAAACACTGTTACTGCTAACAGCTGAAATGTGTTCTTCATTGATTTGTCCTGGACACACGCTGCTTCTTTGGTGTTTAAATTACCATTCGGGATATCCTAATTTATAAAAGGTCACTCAAGCTTCAAATGGGAAAATATTGCAAGTAGTATCTTAGACAAACACAATTCTTCTTAGATCCCTAATAAAAGTAGGCCACTCTTCTCCAGTGTGCTTAGTATCCTGAAAGTTAGTCTGTGTTCAGGTTTACAAAAATATTGAAATAACAATTCATGTATTGTAAGCAACTTTGTTTACTCCAGAATGTTTCCTAAGGAGTGCTCTTAAAGAAGGCCTGCTTTAAATGCCTTAGAGTCCTAAACTGTTTGATGTCCTAGCCCCACCTGCCTTCAGTCTTGTGTAAAAAGGTCTTTTTTTGGTTTTTACTTTTTGACAGATTCAAGAAAGAGCAAGACGTACTTGTTTAAAAAAAATAAATTGTAAACTTCGATTGAATTTAATCCATTTCATGACTTACTTTTCAGGTTACAGTGTGATGCTGCTGACAGCTTAAGCCAAAAAGAGGAGGAAATGTGCAACTCCCTTACACACGCAAGTGGATATAATCCTCATTGTATCTTTTTATTTTTTCTAGAAAAAATTGCATTTGATTCCACAGTACTTCTAGATTTTTTGATTTCCTCAGAAACTTGCTTTTTGGAGTACTTGGTAAGGTACCTGAAGCTTCTTAGCAAAGACTGGCATCAGTTTGTAGATGTCTGTAACCGTTTTGATACCAGACATGGCATTTTTCCATCCGTTTCTTCTGTCAAGCCACCCCATCAAGAAAAACAAAGCGATATGACTGATGAGAGTTTGCAAAATGCCTGTTGTGAACCAGAACTGCAGACTCCAATATCTTTGGCTTCTTCTCACAGTTACGTAGTGTTTACAACAGAGCAAGGTGACAATGAAGTTGCAGAGTCAAACCAGTCTAACTCATTGATATGCACTGATAGTGCAGCTCTGCTGGGTTCTCTTCAAAGCCTTGTTAATTATGACAGCTCAGAAGACTCTGAATTAGAATCAGATGGAAAAGAGTGCTTGACAGACACAAAACAGGTGCCTCTAAATAATAGTGAGACAAGGATAAGGGAAACTGGTTGCAGCTACGCAGGTGAGAAGTGTAATACACTTAAATCTGAAGTGTCGCCTCTGAAACAAAAGGGATCTAATACCTCATCCGGTTTGACTTGTGTGAGGTCTTCAGATAACATCGTTCCCCTGAGAATAATGCTTTACAAATCAACAAAATGTTTGGAAGAACTGCAAAAAGCTATCTCTAGGTTGCAGAGAAGAAATCTTTTCCCATATAATCCGTCTGCATTGTTGAAACTACTGACTCACGTTGAGAAGATCAGTAAGAACATGAATCCACAATAATCCGAAGAAACGTTCTAGTGATTTATTTTTTTTTAAACTAGTACACCAGGGAACGTTTCCATGAGACTAATGACTTCTAAAGCTCATGCCTCTTGCACCTGCAGCATATTTAACCTGGAGCAGGATAAATGTGGTTTTGGTTGACACCTTAAAAATCTGCAATTGCATTCAGTGATATGATCCATTACCTAAGGATCCTGAGGTTATTCATGGTATGTATGTCAGTGTATGGCACGTAAGGATTAATTGTTAGGTATTCACAATTTGATAATAAATGACTGACTAATAGGAAAGCAGATCAACAATACATAATACTTAAAGTATTGTCAATTATACTTTACTGTCATTTTGTATCCAAAGTCATTGCCAGTTTGGCAGTGATTTATGGACCACAGTACAGTGTTAATGCAACACTTGACTGCTTCCAGGTTGAGCTAAATAAAATATTTTAGTTGGGGACAGTGCTGGTGTTTCTCCTGTGTGTTCTGCATCGGTGCTTTGCTCCAAGTGGACCTTCAGAAGTGCTACTACCACAGTCACAATAATCCGTGCCACGCTTTTCATGGCTGAAGTGCTTAACCGATGTCTAGGCTGTACTTTTTTTTTAGCTCTTACTGTTTGTCTGATTTAATCAGCAGTGTTATCATTTCAATAAAAATTAAAAGTAGTTTTTCATAGTATTTTATAATATATTCCCAGAATTAGAAGGGAAGATAGATATGAGACTAATTCATATATTTCCTATTTATAGAACATTTTGGTGGAGCTTTATATCTAAAATCAAGCTTAGGTAACACAGAAGTGAAATTCCTTTCATCCATTATGTGTTTTGTGTTATTATAGACTATATACTTCATACATTTGTTAAATCAGAAACGGATAACTAGAAATTAAGTGTTTGCAGTGCGGTGAGATGAATATTAAGTTCTTATACTTGACACCTTTTATTAGATCTAATTTGAATAACCTGAAAGGTAAGCATCTTAAGACTTTGCCTGGGGAGATTTAGTCCAGAACAGGATCCAAACCAGTGCGTGCACTTAGCAGGAAGCCACCTCATGTTGGTACATTTAACGTGCAACTTGTGCTGATCTTACAAGGGTTGAGCAATGAGAAGGTCCTGATGACGGAGACTGCTGTAAAGATCTCAGACTTCATCAGAGCTGTAAGAAGCAGTTTTCCTTTTAGGATTGTCTCGTGAAGGTAAGTGCTCTATTCAGGTTGAGAACCGAGTAAGTTCATTTGAAACAGCTGTTTAATGTTAAATTGAAATAGGTGTTAAGATGTGTAGTCTCTGGAGCAAGATGGCCCAGATCCCTGTGGCCATCTTCTAGATTAGTCTTGAGCTCTGAACTGCTTAATCAACACTGTTGGGATGGACAGAAAACTGGGTGAAGCTTAGGGGACAATTTAGCTGGAAATTGCATCGCTCTGCTCTCCAGAGACACTTGAATGGTGTGAATCGCCAGAGAGGAAGGTTTGAACCTCAGTCTTACCCTTTCAGGCTGACAGCTGTAATCACTTGGCAGCCAGATGGGAAAGGGTAGATCCCCTTCAGTGGCAGGTAGGAAATCTGAATATTCTGTGCATTCATGGTGCTTTGGTTTCTTCCTGAGGTAACAGTTGTGCATAGGAGTGGATGAGACTGTCAATGAATGGAAATTTTTCCATTCATGATTAGAGTTACTTTAGTTGAGAACTACCCTCTGTTTCTCTTTGCTGTTTGAACTTGGTTATGCTCTAGATGCTAAATTGCACTTTTCTGTCAGGATTAAATTGTCAGGACTAAATGCTTGTGGGCGTGTTCAAAGATGCAACTCTAGACAACCTGGGAACTTTTCGATTCAAACAAGGGAAGTGCCTTTGGCAAGGCAATTGAGCAAGAGTTTCTCAAGATCACAATTTTAATTGTAAGTAGGTGCTTAGATTTCAGTGAAATCCTTTCCACTATCCACACTTCTAATCTAGCCTTTGCTGACTAGTTTATTATAACCGACTATCTTCATTGTTTTCACTGAACACAGTATTGTTCAGCATTTCTTGTTCTATACTGTGCCAGTTGCAAGTATCCAAGTTGCAGCAATATTTCTCAGATACTGATAAGATAAGCAAGGTGGGAAAAGTGGAGCGGGGAGATAATTTTGGCTTTGTTAAGCACTGGTCGTCTTGTTTGTCAGTGATTACTGTAGGAAATTTCCTGAAGTAAAAGTGTAGACATCTCGGAACGGTGTCTAAAATTTAGCAAGAAGTGTAGGAGCCATAACTTGATTTTTGAATACAGCAAATCCAGTGGCAGTCCAAATGTATTTAATTCTTACAGGCATGAAATTGGTATTGTGCCCAATTGGTTGCTAGTAGTGAACATTCCCACATGTTTCACCTCTCAGGAAGCCATTGTTTTAATTCTCAGAGTGTTTTAGTGATAAAAATGGGTAAATGTGGTATGTATCTGGCAACTAGATACCTTAATGTGTTGATATTTTACCATTTATGAACTGTGGGACCTGACATGGTGTAAACCCGATACGAGTGAACTTTTTTTTATTGCACACAAAATGACTGTGAGCAGTGAAGGTAGCTAGTCGTTGTATGGATATATTAAAAAAAAAAGTCTAGCAGATAGAAAACACATTGCAAAAGAATTTGTAATCGGTGAGTGTATAAGGTGGGGTGGTTGAGGTCTGGTTTTGGGGTTGCTGGTGGTTGGGTTTTTTTGGCTAGAGTTTCTACTATCTAAAATGATAAGGCAGAGCTGTCATTGCACTTGCTAGAGCAAATTAACTTGGCTACAGAACCTATTACCAACATTCAATTAGAACTTGAGAAGTAGGTCAGTTATTACTAGGCTGTGCCTTGCCTTTGGATATTGATATCTAACAACTCTTCTTGTATTATTTCAAAGCAAGACAGAACAAATCAGGTGACCTGTCTGGAGACAGTTTTCTATCTGAGGACTTGAAGTGTCCACAGTCTCCATCTGTGTCTGTGCAGTTGTTTTGAGGAGTTTACCTTCAACATCAATAGAATAAATTATGCTTTAATGAGGTAAGCAGGTAGGTAGCACTAGAAGTTACTTACAGGATGTGCTTCTTAAAAAGAGTATTTTTGAACTTGAATATTTGTAGAGCTTGGCTGCAATTACAGCTGAATCCAGGTGGTTCCATGCCTGTGGTTCTTCAAACTGGATTTCCTCCAGTATTTTTACGATGTCTTGTCATTCTAGTTTTCAGACTTGTAACACGAGTTTTAATCCTGTAATAGAAGAATAAAACCCAACCTTGAGAATTTGTGTACTTCCGATACTCTTGTAAAGCGAGGATTAACGAGCCTTGGTTGTTACCTTGTTTATTAGTGCAGGATAAGCGTCATCTGTCCTACTTCCAAGGTCAATCTGGGATGGTGTCTGAAGTCACTATCAAGTACTCACCCTTTCAGTCTCAGTAGGAGCGAAATTACCGTGGTCATTACATTTTTACTTCTGTGTATTTTCCCTTAAAGAGGTATCCAAATGAATTTGCTAATTCTCATTGTACTTTGTACAACTCTTCAGAGTGAACCAGGTAGCCTAAAAAGCTTCTTAGAAGCCAGTTGTGTGTCGGAAGGGCTAATAGGCAGTCTGTTACTGCCACTAGCTCAGCAGCAGGCACAGACCCAGACTTGGCTGAGAAACATCTCGGGGATTTAAGCTTTTCCAAGTCCTTGTCTTTTGCAGTGTTGTGCAAAGGAGTTTACTGGTGGTAACTGTCAGAGACAGTGTTTAATAGACAATCTGGCTTGCAGCTGGTTTGCATACAGCAAGGGAGGAAGGAATACAACAGGATATCTTGTGGTGAAAAGCTTGCGTGGAGAATTACACTGTCCTTAGTTATTTCTGGTTCCTGCTTACTTGTGCTGTGAAACATGAGCTCTGTCAGTCAGCAGCGTGCTTTGAGAGGGAGGGTTCGGGGAAAAAAAAAAATTGTGAAATGTTCAGAAAAGTAGCACCCATAACCTCAAGAGTAATTGCTGAACTTTGGCTTCCTTCAAAGGTTGTGGGGAAAGTTTGTCTGTACATATCCTGAAATTATGTCAGGAGTTATCCAAGAATGTGCCCCATCTCATCTTGGTGCTACGGAGTTGAAACCTGGAAGATTTTCCATGGAGCTTCAAAGAGCTTCCACACGTCCATGGCTATTTTGACGGAAGTAATAGCTGCGTAGAAAGCAATAGATAAGATTTTGAAGTCTACTTTGCAAAAATGCATGTACTCACTACGTACAAAAGATTTGTTGTCGTATGACAAAATCATTATTTTCACATTCATGATGTTCATCCTTTGATTGCTAGCTTTATCTTCAGATGAAATCTTCTGGAGTTTGTCAGCTCTTAAAAGTAACTTTGTCTCATACAGCTATTTTGTGTAGGAATTTAATAGAAACAAAAGTCCTGGAAACTTATCTCCAGTACTTGGCTTCCTTGGTAGTATTTATATTCTTCAAGAAAATCATGTATGAAATGGTGTTCTCTTTCTGCTGTGAGAATTAGGCAAAGATCCCCAATGCAACTAATGTAAAACTATAATAATAATAATAATGAATTATTATTATTATTTCTTTAATTATCTCTTTAAAGGAGAATCTTGTACTCTGTCATCTTCAACAGAGTATTGGTGGCTCTAAAGGACTATTTCTTTACCTGAAGAAACTAAAAATATTGACCAGTGTGATGCCAGCATTTTCTGTAATTTTCAATGAGGAGCTAATGCAGAGAGGGGATTTGCTGACTGTGAATCGTCAAAGGGATTGCGTTTCAGTTTCGCCAAGCAAATACTCTTTATTTTGCGCTTATGTTTCCTGTGGATGGATAAAGATGAATGCGTTAAGAGTCTTCTAGTCATGTAATCAAACATTTGCAACATTGTCTTATGTGCAAGTGTTACAAATTGTTGAGATTTATTTTCATAGGGGTTGTTAAACCAGTGCTTCCTGCTCCAAGGATCAGCAAAGACATCTTTTTTTTTTTTTAATCCTGTATTATCTGAGCTGTTGGAAAAGAATTAAAAACCTCTCTGAATTAATTGGTTGGAGTAATTGGTAAATCTCTAGTGTTGCAGACAGGTTTTGTGTGCTACTCTCCTGTATCCTGAGATAGTAATAGCGCACAAATGTTATTTGAGTGAACTGTTTCCTACAAATGTAAGCAGCTAAAGTTACTATTCTTGCTCAACTGACCTAAGTATCAGAACGTACTTAGTGAAAGTATCTTATATAGATATGTAGTTATTTTTTAATTACTCTAGTGTTTCTGATTATTAGAAAGGTGAATTTGACGAGTATGGGCAATTTGATGCTAAATCAAGGGAAAAGAAAAAAAACTTCACGCCAAAGATAATTTAAAGACAAAACCAATTTGGATTTTGCATGACCAAACTGTAACCAGATGAATTTTTCACCAGATCCCACATCCATCTCTGCCTCTGGACATGACAGCACTCTTAATTGCTCTCCTGGAGGCTTATTGATACACTTTGTGTTCAGCATTCAGGTGAAATGCAGCCAAGAGTTTGTAACGACTTGAAAGAGATAGCATAACTGGTATTTATAACCCTCAATTGTTAAGTGTGTGAGAGAAATTAGTTAGAAAGCAGTCCCCAGGTGATGTCAATGACTTTTCCTGGAGCCTTTTTCCTAAGGCATATTTGAAGCCTGTCAATAATCCTGTTCTCTGCATTCAGATGAAGTGATGGTGGCTTGGGTCAGCAGCCGAGTGTGTTTGTGTTTCTTCAGTTCCCTCCACTGTCTGTCCAGTGTTACTGCTGGCATCCCCTTTGCATCCGATTGTCATCTTCCTTCTGGTTATTAAAACCCAGATTCTCCAAGTGTTCAGTTTTTTAATTCTTATTAAAAGTCACAGGAGCCAAGTTCTGAAACAGTGATTTAGAAAGACTTTGGTGTTTTGAAGATTTCAGGCTATGTATCCAAATTGTGTGTGTTCCTGATTTAGTCCTGCATTCACTTACGAAAAGTGTTTATTACCTTTCTTTGTTCAAAAACAGGTATCTAGTCTTCAACTATGACAGATGGCATTGTTAATTAATAAGAAATTAACCTCTCCTTACTTAAAACCTGTATGGATTATGAATCAGATCATATATCTTAGTAAGAAGGGTCTTGAGAAAGCTTTCTGAGAGATTGTAAATGGACTTCTGCATCCCTTTTATGTAGGGGTAGGTTGCTATATTAGGAGACGATAGGAATTCGTATGAAGAAGAGGAGCTTAGCTTTTAAACTACAGGTTGGAAGATTAGGAGTTACAATATCCATCTCCTTGAGCATGTGACTTGGATTGATGTATTTTCAGATATTTATTGATTCTTGAGGAGCAGAAAGTATAGGAGTATCAACATTTTTTTAAACTTAATCTTGCAGGAGAGCCGCATGACAAGCAGATGGGTTTCACTGGTGGTGAAAAGAGAATTTGGTCTAAATTATTATTATTTTTAGATCAAATTGATTTCTCCTTATTCTGTGTGTGTGTGTGTATATATGGCTGGAATGTGATTAACCATCTGACATTGAGATAATCTGTTAGCAAAAATGACTTAAGTATTAATAAGCAATGTATTTAGAACATTCACCTGTTGGCTCCCCAAATGAATTTTTTGGTTTTTTAGAAAGAAAAACAGAATAAACCCTTAGGTTCTGGTTTTTAGTGGTTTATTTCTTCTTCCCCTTGCAGGTGCCATCATACACAACAGCTCTGATTCTAGAAGTTTAAGATTTAATACGGTCTCAAAGATTTGCTGAGAAAGTTGGTTAATACTGTATTCTTTCTTATGTAATTGCTTAGAAGGTCAGGTGAAAGCTCCCCTCAAATGGTGGATTCACTGTAATTTGATATATGTATTTAACTAGCTGGAAATTTGAGATAAGTGAATTTTGTGATTTTTTTTCTTAGTTTGTTCTAGTATTTTTTTCACTGAAAAATTGTACACAATTTCTGGTGATATGTGAAATAATTATTTGGGTCAAATACACGCTTCCATCACCTAGTATATTTAATTGTCATGTGATTGAGTAAGGAGTAGTAACAGATTTCCTCAGCAAGACATACAGGTGTGTGTTTTGTTTAGGTTTTTTTGGGTTTTTCTTGGGTTTTTTTTTGCAGCATTCAGAGACCTGACATAAGTACTGTGAACGTGCAGCAATAATTGAAAGGTTAGTGGGCAGTTTTGATCAAGAGAGTTTAGTTAGCTTGTTATTTACCAAGCAATGTCTTTAATCTTGTAATAGAGTTCTGCGTGGGTGGTGAGTGATACCTAATGACTGCTCCTCAAAAAATAAGTAAAAACATTTTTTTCCCGGTTTTTATTACTTGTAGCAGCCCCACATTTGTTTCAGACAAATGTGTTTGTTGCAATTTAGTGGAACAGTGAAGAAATCGTGGATTGAGGCATAACAAAGATGTTTCTGCCAATTACTTACTACATTACTGGCGCAGCATTAGCCAAGCGATATATGAATCAGCTTGCTCGAGGCTTTCCTAATTGGCAAAGTGTTCCTGAGTGTTCTGTTTGGTTCATACTAGTAGTTCAGATGTGGGAAAATATGGAGATAATTTAAAGCAACAACAAAGCCATAATACTACCTTTCTGAAATAATCCTTCATGTTTAATAGTTCTCTGGTACATCAGTTTATTGAACGTATCGGTTATATGAAAGGACTGAAGACATGCAATAGCTGCAAACTGTAATACCTCAAAAAGGAGAAAAAAAAACCCAACAAAAACCATACGTGAACAACCCCAAACTTTTCTCTGTAGGAAAATAAATGAACAGGATCCGAATATTCCCTGGGTCACATCTTCTTTTATTGCAGTCTTACAGATTACAATGGAAGTTTCATTATACTTAAAAGGAGTTGTGGACGTTTGGATGGCAGGAGGAACCTCTCCAGTTTTATTTACACAGACACCAGATGTGGTTTGGGAAGTCTGAGCCCCAAACTACTGAAGACTGTGGTGTCATCAGTTACTATTTGGTGTATATTCTCCTCCTGTACTCTTCCGTAGCCCTCTGCTTATTGTAGCTTCCTGCAGAGCCGGTACACTGGGCGAGGTGAAAATTTGGTTTAACTTTGACATGTCTGTTCCTATTTCATGGGTTGCTGTTTGCTGACTGCCAGAAGGAGGAAAGGGCTAATAGGTGTTTCTCTGGCTTGGCAGAGAGGTTCTCTCCTTACTTTCAAACAACATTAAGGTGTCCTGCCCACCAGAACACTAAGTAATGTCGACGCTTCTGAAGGCTGTTACTTATTTGAAGCTGGAGAGAGCTGCTGAAGAATGACTTTCAGCCTTTTCCTGTAGTTACGGCATTTAAAAAAAAAAAAGCACATAGGGTTAAGTACAAGTTACATGTTTGTATGCTATCTCTAACCAAACGTACACTCAGTGTGTGTTTCCCTCTGCTTTAAGAATTTCAAAAATTTCAGTTTGTATCCTCTGAGGAACTGGAGCACTTTCTGTAAAACTGCAAAGCGTTTAGTTAATTGAGGCTGGAAGTATTCCTGGGGCTGGTCAATAGGAGTAGAAACTTTCTCAACTTTATTTGAGAGCCTACAGTTCATCTAATAATGTCAGTGTGAAGTGATGCTTTTGGCGTTTCCTCTTCTGCGCAATCCTCAGGTGCAGCATCCTCCTGTGCATGTGTAAAGCAATGTAAGTTGACACGAATTCTCATCGCGCAACAAAATACCACGTGACTTCGAACATTTCTTCATCTGCTGTGTTGAAACAAGCGCAAGCGAAGGTGCTTGGCATTACTGCTCCAGAGTTTCACCGCGTAGATACATAGGATGTGGGGATCGCCTTCAGTCGGAAATCTTGAAGTGCAGCTTTGCTGGGTGGGTCTCGGAAGAATTTGAAAGAGTTCCCTAGGTAGGGTGTGTTTACCTTTGTCAAACTAGCGAGCATAATGCCTCTTCCCTGCTGATGTGCTTGTTCTCTGTGACTACAACATCATAAAGGTAGGAATTTCTTCTTCTTTCCTTTTTTCTGTTGTTGTTTTTTTTTTTTTTACCCCTGCATATGTCAGATTATGGTCTGAATCATTAGTATGTGCTGGTCTGTAACATTGTCTTGTTTTGTGAGGGAAAATTAGAGTAACTTTTGATAGTCTTCAGCTAAGGAAAGGAGTAGGTCTTAAGTTTTACATTCCAACCTATGAGAACTGCTTTATTTTAGAGAAAAGTGGTAGGGGTTAGTTGCTTTTCTACTCCTTGTATCGTTATTAAGTGCTTGTAAGAGCACTTCTTTCTGAACTGGAAGGGGGGAAAAATTATTAACAGAAATAATAATATTCAATAATTATATAAATGTGATTGCATCAAAACTCCCTTGAATTTAAGTTGCTCAAAAAAACTAGTTCTAATTTTGTTCTGTAAAAAAATGTTCTGTAAGAAATTCGGTTTGACAGTTTTTTTGACTTACCTGTTGAAGATGTGAAGCAGCTAGTGCCATAAACAACACATTTAAGCAAGTTGCCACAAAAGGGTCTGTCATAGTAATGCTGTAACATTCAGATGGGGGAACCCCATTTATTTTAATTTTTTTTTATCCTCTTATTTTTGTAATTTGTACCTATTTTTAGCTACCTTCCTAGCTTGGATCACATCTTCAGCTGGGGTGCTGCTGGTGAAGCAGAGGTTATGCTGGTACACATTTAGCCGAAGACCTCTCTCACATTTGTTAGGACATGAAGAGGCTGCCAAACTATGGCTGAAATGGTGGAATAGCAGCTCCCTTCTGGCTCCTCCTCTAGCCGGCTTTGTGGGTGGAGAATGTCGGGACAGGTTAAACTCCTACAGGAGGAAAATTGCAAGTAGTGAAGTGCAACAGACTCTGATTGCTGGTCCAGGATGGTGCAGAGATCATTCAAGTCCATGTATGAGCTTGAGCTGCTTTGTGGACGCCGTGGCTGAAGCCCCCGTTTTGAGAGGCTGCAGACAGGATGGTTTTCCAGGGTGCAAACGCACCAGCCCTGTCCCTTTCCCTGCCTCCCAAGGGCTAATTTAAAACCTTGAGTCATCTGCTGTGCAGGTGGAGAAGGCAACAACCTTTGCCTCGGCACCCTCGGGTCCTTTCTCTGGTTCTTTCCTATTCTGCTGGTTTCACACGTTTGGCAGGACTTGCGCTTCCAATAACGCGCTCATCCCAGCCCTCGTGTACCTCTTTGCGGTTCCACTCTTCTCTGCCCTTAGCTCTTGTCTTAAATGACCGGGAAGGCTCACAACTCGGGTAAAATCTCCATTATGTAACATAGCATTTTAAGTGGGGCTTCGGGATTTTCTTTCAAATAACATTTTGGTAAGTGACAAAAAAATAATGATTTCTGCATCTTTCCCCAAGAGTAATAATTTGAAGAAAAGTGTCATACTGAAAAGATTTTTTTTTTCCTTACTTTCTGGCTAGTGTTATTAACAAGTTCTTGAAGTAGCTGTGTTGTCCCTCTAGGTCTGTTCAAACTTTTTATGAATTAAACATCTATTAAGAACCTGTAGTTTGGATAATTTTGATTTTCGTTTGGGTTCTATTTGTCCCTAAAGAACTATTTTTCCCCTCGAAATTATTGAAGGTAATTGAGTTTCTTCATAGCTCTTTATCCAATTCTATCAATGTAATGGATTTTTAAAGTTTAAAGGCAGACATAGTTTGCTCTGTAACTGTACCATGCAAGAACAGTATTTCACTTTCTTCAGCTGCCTGCCATCAGCTAAAACCATTTTAACTGCTCTTTACCTTTGAGTAGAGAGAGCATGGTAACTTTCACCCAGAAAATGAACTATTTCAAACAAGTCTGGTTCTCTTTTTTTCTTTTCCCCTAGAGAACAGGGAAAAATATAAAATTCACTTGCCACCTTAATTGAGATTTATTCAAAGTGCTATTTTAGCCAGCTACAATATGGTAACCAAGTTACAAGGTAATGTGATAGAACAGTAAAAGAAGTAAAATACTCTAATTGCCCTATAAGTAGGCACTTAAACTGTTTACAGTAGAGATTTGTACAAGCTAGGGAATAAATCTGAAATTAAAGGTCTCACAGCAATCTTAATTCAGCTGGTTTAGATGCATGGAGTATTTCAGTGTTTCATCATAAGAACCTCAAAGTCCAACAGCTCTTTTATTCTGTGCTGCCACTGGTTGTGTGTGTAGGCTTGGTGAGATGTCATTCACACTGGGGTTGTGTGCATTTTGACTGAATTCATGTTTTCACATTGGGACAAACAAGATGAGATAATACAAGATGCAAAGAGATGGTGGGATCGATCCAGATGGAAACAAGTGATGTCTTTCAGCTGGCAGATACCTGCAATGTGCAACTGATGCCTCAATGAATGGTTTTGTGTGGAAGAAAACAGTGGAGGTCAGGGTTGCTCTTCTTGCCCTAGGGACTAACAATTTTTCGGCATAAAACGTTATCAGTGGAGAAGCTAATCTGGTGTCACGTCCTGTGGTTTCTCAAACTTGCAAGTTGTATGTATGTCTTGAAGATGCATAAAGCAGCTGTTGTACATTTGACAGGCTGTGCGGCACAGTACAAACTGTCAGCACGTGCCCAAATATGAAACCATTAAGATTAGGGTTTGGACATACAGGACTTTTTGGATTTTATTATAACTCACTTTTCTGTAGTATTGGGATTATTTTTTTTCCAAGGTATCTCTTAGGTAGTGCTTCTGCTGTCCTCAGTAGCAGAAAGGTTGTACAACTTGGCAACAAAGCGTAGGTCTCATATTTTTCCACCTGTTTCACGGTGCTGATCGCAGTTGGAATTCTTTATGCAAGGTGATTCCTATTTTTAGCAGAACAGGAATCTGCTGAAACTTGTTTGTTAACTTGCATATATTGCATAGTCTTAAACAAAACCTGTGCTATGGTGGATCTGATCTTTATTTACTCTTTTAAACCACTTCTGTTTAACGCTGGTGATTAACAGCCTAGAAAAGCTTTGCTATCGCTTCATATCTGGGAGACTTGGTTTCTCCCAACAGTCACTGTACTGGCTTTGCTAGTTCTACCAAATGATGAGAGAAATAGATGAATTATGTTATTCTTGGTTTTTGCTGATTTTATTTTTCTGTGTTACACTTCTGGAGTCATGCTGCCTAGACAGTGAAATAATACGCTTAGAGAAATTAAGGCTTCTTTCACTTGCATGTTTTAGTGATCCACTGGGGTTTTGAATTTATTCAGTGGATAAGGACAGGAAATTCTCCTGACACATCCTTCAAACCGGAATATTGCCTTCTCTTGTTCTGGTTTTGAAAGTGCAGTTTTTGCAAGTAAGAGCTTTTGTGTGGAGAGCACAATCAAAGCTTTGGCTCTGTTTCTTTTTATTCATTCCCCAGACTGCTGCAGCCAGGCATTCCACTTCAAAGCAGCTCCTGAATTGGCTTTTCAAAATGTAGCCATGAAGCTTTTGGTGAACCAAAATTTGCCCCCTTTTTTTTCCTTAATGATACTAAAAATTTGATTTTTATTTTTTTTTTTTTTAGTTTAATCAAATATATCACGGACCCAAGGAACAGAGCTTTGGAAGAAACTACATTGGTACTTCCCAACTGTACAAGCTTTCCTTTAATTATAAAGGATGCAGCTCCTGAAGTAATCATTCCTGATTTTCCTGTTTTGCACTAGCCCATTTAAAATGCGATGAGGCTACAGAGGAGATCCTGCCTTAGCAAGGAGGTGATTAGGTTTCTTTACTTGGAGTATTTCATTTCCAAGGCGCAGGGGAAATTTCCAGTTTTCGAAAGTATCTTTATTTTATTGCTAGACTGACTTTTAGACCCTTGTAGGGCAAGAACAGTGATTCCAGTTTTGTCAATAAAAATAAGGTTGGTGGTCCCGGTGTATGGGTAGGAATCTGGGAAGAAGCAGGGAGAGGTTTTTTACCCTGGGTTGGGCAGAATGCAGGTCACTCAGCTGTTGCCATTTCTCACTCCTTGCTTTGTGCTGTTAAAAGCTGTAAGGAAAAAAAGTTCTGGGTTCAGCGCTCTTAGCAATAGGAGGTTCAGGCTGGGTGGGCTTTCAGGTTTCTTGTTAGAGCTGGTCCCAAATCAGAACAAGCTGGTCCTTTGCATCTGCTGCCTATTCTCTGAGAGGAGTGTGTGTGAGGGGAGGATAACAGCTCGTGACAGATCGTGCAAACAGATCAGCTGCCTTTGAAATCCAGTACCTAGAGCCTGTTGCCAGCCCTGAAACTGGTTGCCACCACTTGTGGTTACTCTGGAATACATTCCTTTGTGTGGTAACAAGCTCCTGATGAACGTAACCATCTTCGAGTTTTACGCAGATGCCCTAGGAGCCGAGCAAGTCTGGGTCCCTGGCACTGCACTCGCCAAGCTGCACAGAGGCCAATATGTCTCGGCAGGGTAAAACGAGCTTGTTGCAAAACATGCCTCGCTCACCCAAGCGATAAGAAACTGGTTCTCCTGTTTCCCACCCAGATTTCGGGCACTCTCTGAGGAAATGCCTATCCACCTCACCATCCCTGCCCATAGGCCTGCGTGGCAGAAAGGGCAGCTGAAAGAATTCTGCTTTTTTGTTAGTGCCTTCCACCAGAGGACCTGTGGTGGGTGCCTTCCCTTTCCCACTCACGCTGCGGGCGCTCGGAAGAGGTGTTCTCACTGTAAGATTGTGTGTCCAAAGTGTTACTGGCCTTCCTTAGGATTTAACAAACTGCCAAAAATCTTTGGGTTAAAATCAAAGCTAAGCAGTAGAGATGTCACTTAAAATTTATGCGAGTGCTTGAGGTTGGTTTGTGTGTAATAAGCAAGAGTAATGGCCCTTGTGGGGGCAAAACCTTTTTTTTCAGAAAAAGTGGCATGCAAGCAATAATAGGATTTTTTTTTTCTCTCCTATGGCACTGGCAAGGTGCCTTTAACCTGATGTGATGTGGAAGCAGAGTTTGATCTGTCTGGCTGTGCAATCTCTGCCTGGTGAATTGACACAGATGTGGGCTTAAGGGTTCTGCGAAGTCATTCTGCCACAGCTGTCCCAGGCAGCTGGTAATCGGAGGGAGAAGAGATAAGCAAATGGCAGCTGTAGTTTTTCTTACAGACAAAGCCTGCTAGAGACAGCTGACCTGGATGCTTTCTGTTTCCTTTTCTCCAACCCCTGGCCTCTTCTTTCACGATTTAGACAGCCATTGTTTTTAGGGCTGAAGGGATTCAAAGTAAATAATTCAGAATGAAGTGGTCAAGTCATAACGTGGAGAAAGCTGAAAATGAAGATGAGTATTTGGGACGTTGTTTACTGTAGATGTTGTGAATAAACCACAAAGCCGGGTTATTTGTGTGAGTGATGCTGTGGGAGCATTGGAAGAACTTCTTGGCAGAGGGGATGGGATAATAAATGGCTTCATTTTTAAAAGTGTAGTTGAGTTCTAATACTAATTTTAATCGAAGTTTCTAGGAAGTAGCAGGCATCTATTGGTGCATAAGGAGATGCTGACGTTAGTGCTGAGCTGTTGCCAGGTCTTTTATTTGCCTTGAGTGATGCTTCCTGAGATGGAGACTTCTGTCAGGTGTCAGCTTCCTTTTCATGCAGAAAACCGTGCAAACTACGTGTGGGTTGTGTGCGATACTTCTCCGCAAGCTGAAAGGGCCACGGCCTATTTGCAATACAAGAGAAGAGAACCCTGCTTGTCTACGATACATGTGACAAAATAATATTTGTGGAGTTTCTATATGTTTCAGGATCTCTGTTTTAAGTCAGACACAGTCACACAGTCACACAGTCACAGCCACAGCTGGTAGCCATTGAAGAGCAAGAGGGTAGAAAGAGAAACTAAAACACCTGTGTCAGTGCTGCCCAGGTGTGTTTGGAAGGAATTCCTCACTTTTCAGGTGCTCCGGGAACCTCATCATGAGAACGAAAGATAAAGGGAATCAGGAAAACAGCCCAACTACTTAAGCAGCTGCTATTATGAAGATGGAAATCTCCACGATGGCTGCAGTGGAAGCATAGGTTGGGTGTGAGGGTGAACATCCAGTTTAAGGGTAATGAAACCTAAGGATAGGCTGCAAACAGATGTGGAAGCTCATCAACAGTTTTCTGATAATTACTTGGACAATGTTTGTCACTGATGGTCTAATCCCCTGTGTGCTGGGCAAGACCTGGTATAGCTACAGGGAATTACAGAAGAAAGAGTTGCAGAGATCCCACCTTTCTGTAAGTCTGTCTGATATTTGTGAGGAGGGATTTCTGCTGAAATCTGTGGACTCTGGACCAGACCCCAAATGCCAGGATTCCCTTTACATTTTAAGATTAAGCATGTGCTTATGAGCTTAGTTTAATAGAGATGTATTAATTAGTTTAAGACCTGAAAAGGCAGTCATACGGTAAAGCATCAGTGTGTGGAAGGAAAACTTGAATTAGTGGGGACCCCAAGAATCCGATATGAATATATGCACTCTAGGATTTTTCTAGGGCTTCAGTGTTTTGGGTACGTAGTCAGTCACAACCCATCTCACCATAACCCAGCTGTTAGCACTCTGTCCACAGTGTTGTACTACACTGGCCTATTTTTGTTACAGTTAGTGATAGTTTGCAATGCACAGGGCAATTAAAAAATATAGATTATATATTAGGAAGCAAAACTGTGTAATGAGTCTCTCCCTTGGTCTTCCAGGGCAGTTTGCAAGCCTTTCTGTCTGACCTAAAATGTCATGTTTCAAAGCCCTGCTTCATTACCGTGGCGCCTGCTAGCTGTAGTTAAGGGTCTGTTAGCAGCCCCATTATAAATCCCTACTTCCAGGAGTTTATAATAGAGCAGTAAAAAATTGCTCTAGGCTGAAACTCGGCATATAAAGTCTCAGCGCAGGAATAATTGTGATTTCTCCCTCTTTTATTTTTGCCTGTACTTATACACACATAATTCATTCAGTAGGTTTTTACTGTCCCCTTTCGGCATTTAAAAAGATTAAATGGCTTGGTTATTAATATTTCAATACCGACTACTGTGCTCGGCCAGGAAATGGATTCGCGGTGTCTGTTAACCCGGCTCTGCTCGATGGGTACAAGTCACCCTTTCACAAACCAGCTGCAAAACTTCATCTTTAGCAGCCGAGGTGACAGCAATTGCTCATCGAGCTGTTGATTAAATTGGGTTTCAGAGCCAGCCGTGTCTGAACCAGGAAAGCCAGAGGGAGTGTGCTGAGCTGTGGTGTCCTGATACAGCATGCCTGGGTGCAGAATTAACGTTGTGTGGCCCCTGCACAGATCTGGAGGAACATGAAAGGGCCTGAACTAGTGTCTGTCCTCAGCATGATTTGATCTTATGGCTTGATCCTGTGCAAATAGATTGCTGGGAGATCTTTCAGTGGGACATCCAACGCTACAAGGAGACTTGGTTGAAATTCTCCCAGCTCAACTGTTTCCTCATTGAAATTATGGTTCAGTGATATCAGTTATTTCCTCGTATTTTATTTTCTGGTTTACAGGAGGTTTTGGTACGGAAAAGATTGTTAAAATCTATTATTACTAAAAATTATAGCAAAATGACTTATTTCAGCCTTATGGAAAACACTATAGTGACTTCTATTTCTGTTCAATTTTAGAATATTTTTATGACATATATAACATATTTGTACTGTAAAGTCCTTACAACTTGATGAGGGATAACAGAAATTTCTAAATATATAGTGTAGAATGCAAAGGTTAAAAATGAGGCTTTTACAAGAAGGAAGTGTTTTGGCTCAGGTGATATTTTTTTAATTTATTTTCTTCCAGAGCTTATTTTACACATTTTGTTATGATCTAGGATTTGGTCACAGTTACATCATAGTATTTCCTGCAAATCCCTCAAAAAGTTGGCTATACTCTGTAACTTTTATACTTGATCCTGTGCGCAGGTGTTTGCAAAATCAGGATCGAGGTGTATATTGCCATTAGTGTATTGAACAGCAGTAATTCAACAGCAAATGTCTTCATTATTATGGAACCGAGTCACCCCCAGAACTTTCTCGGTTCTTTTCCACTCCTCCGTCCACTTATATTGAATTTATGAAGGCAGCCTAGGGAGGATCAGTTTTCTCTCGTATCTTTTGTGTATTGGGGTGATTATAAATGATTATTGTGAGAGATTTGACTGGGTACTAAGCAGTCTGGTGCAAATGACCAAAATGAGACCGCCGATTACCACCACCTGTTGGATTTTGAAGGTCTTGCATTGGTTTTTACCAGCTCAAAATTTACCTTTATTATTTTATGTTCTGCTAGATTTTAATCCCACCTGCATACTCTAAACCGACTGAGTTCTGGTGGGACCTGAGCTGCCTCAGCTGCTTGTTCCTTCTCTCTGGGAAATGTCCTGCCAGCTGGGAACTACCATTTTGCACAACGGGGTTTGATAAGTTTTATTTGATATGTTTTATTTTTTATGCAGAGGGAGTAACTTTTAATTATCTCTTTCTTTGCTTAGCATGGCGCACGTACTAAAGACGCTCAACAGCTGGTTCTGGTGGGAGAACATCTGGATGCCTATCAATTGCACATGGGAAAATTTTGTAGACCGTGATGGACTTGTCTTTCCAAAGCCACAACAGTTATATGCCACGATCCCGTATGCCTTTGTATTGCTGATTATCCGATTCCTCAGTGAAAGGTAAGAAACATAAAAGCAAATTAATGGTAATGTTAATCCTTCTCAATGCTACAAATTTTTGAATAATAAGATATCATTAGATCAATGTGCTTTTGGTTTTCTAAAGGAGGATTAGTTGACGGTTTGCTCAAAAGATCTAGTACAGATAATCTGGCAGGTGAAAAAATGGGAAATATTTTCACTATTAAAAACATGTGGCTGTGGTCCAATCTAGAAAGAAAATATTTCTATCTAGCTTTCCTAGAGATGCATGTGGACAATTCCAATTATCCTCTTCCCCTAGAGATTCGATTAATACAAAACCATTCTGGTTTCCTTTTGCTTTTTCTCCTTTAGTGGCAGGGTGGAGGTGTTCATCCTCCAAACCAAACCTCTACTTTTGTTTGGTTCTCCATTTATGTGAGGCTGATAGACCCCAAGTGTCTAGCTGCAGCAAAACTAGGTGGAGCAGAGGAATCTCAGAGTTTCATCTGAACATTTTTTGCAGATCTAATAATGCTGATTCCTTTTTTTCTCACTTTGGCACTGATGGATTGCTTCTGCAGCTGGAATCTTGCGGGACAGGCAGAAGTTGGCTCCACAGAAGAAAGATACAGATATATTCAGATTTGCAATGCTTTGACATATTTATATTTGTCTTTCTTGCTTGACCTTTGGTGGTTTTATTGCTCTAAAGAATGTGATTAGTAGTTTTTTATAATTATTTCAGGATAGAATGAGGAAATTTGGAATGTCATAAGTTGGACAGACTTGAAAACAGAACCAGATAAGATCATTCGTATTAGAGATCAAAAGTAATTTGGATCATATGTTTATAACCATTCTCAGTAAATGCTTGCCCAACTGTGTCTCACTGTGCTGCTATTGGAAATTACTCCTGTGAGTAATTAGCCCACACATCTGGCCTGCAGTGAATCTGCCCATTAAAGAGGAAAACTGACCGCTGTTATGAGTAATAAGGTATCAATTGCTGATACCAGCGGGAGTGAGTGGGACTTCTGTAGAAGAGCCTACCCAAGAAGAAGAGCAGAACATTTGGCACGCTCTGCAGCGATTTGCGTTGGAAAATGGAAGAGAAAGAGAAGCCTTTGGTCTCTGGGGGAGTTGGTGTGTGCCACAAGCTGGAGGCCACAAGCCAAATCAGTGGTAGCCCTGTGAAGCAATGTGCTGAGTGACTATCTGCAGCTAGGACAAAGTATCCCAGTAGCAGTTTTTCAGCTCACGTGGAGAGAGCATCTGTTATTGTTTCATTCTCCCTTACTCGTTGCTTAACTCCAGCATGCCTCTGAAAAGCACAAGGACACAAAAATCAGGATATTTCCTTTCATTTTATAGCATTGCATCACCACAAACTTGAGTCCTTGGGTCTGTTTTTTTTGCATAACTGCTGATACGTGATGGTTCTCTCCTGGGATTAGCTAGAGGGAGGTTTCTTTCTCTCACAGTGCAGGGTCATATCCTAGAGCAGATTAAATTGCTTTGCATTTATTGTCTTCATATGCTGCCATGAGAAAATAGCTGAGGTCTTGTAACTGTGTTGTATTTTTAAAGTTTTTCATGCTATGTCTTTTCAGATATGTTGCTATACCTCTAGCAAAAGCTTTAGGTATAAAGAATGTAAGACGTGTGAAGCCACAGCCTAATCCTGTTTTAGAGAGTTATTTCCGGGAGTGCTCCAAACATCCATCCCAAGTAAGGACTCTCATTCTTTTGAAGCTAGTTTTGGTTTTGGAAAATCCCAAGTCTTACTGTTTCAATCAGCTATCAGCAATGACATCATGGGATGAGTTCCAGCTGATTGACAGATGACTTAATTTATTTGGGTTTTTGTTGCTGTTCTGCTGACAAGGGTGTATGGCATCCAAAACACAAAATATGTTTAAGATGTTTAATTTTCTGGCATGCTATTCTAGGTTAGACTGTTAATATTTCCAGTGAAGATCAGTGTTCCATCTTTAACTCATTCCGCCTGGAGAAAACATCAGCTGACATCTGTTGTTGGAAATTGGTATCATGTTTACTGCAAGCAATAATATTGGAATGCTGGCATGGAAGCCTTTTGATCCGTTGTATTGCTGTGTACTTAATCCTGGCTTATGTGAGAAAGAAAAACAATCTTTCTATTACCTTGCTGGTTTTTTTTTTTTAAAATTGAACAAGAGAAAAAATTATAGCCAATGTTTACCATCTCAAAAAATGAGGCTACTTGGTTGTTGATGGGAAAAAGGTACTTTGATATGAATGTAGCCTCAGAAAGTTCACTTACGTGACTACAGTTACCAAATAATCTCAGTGTTCCTACACAGTTTTTGAAAAGTATGTGCTTTCTAGTAACGAGAAGTGTTGATAATTATTGCTACGTGGAACTTGGCTTTCTATCCTTAACTCTCCTATTCTCTTACTGTTTCTTTTGCCTGATATCATCAGGAATAGATGTATTCGTGTTCACATATGAGCTCTTCTCTGTCTGGGCAAGTATCCTGATCTCTCTGTTTCTTACCTGCCTTCTGCATGAGTACCATTTGACAGTTATTCTCAGAAAGGAAACACAGCATTTTTATGCTTGTCAGTACCTGGAAAAGACTGAGGCTGCCTCCTTTAGGTGTCCAGCTTGGAGACCAATGTGCCTGAAAAACCACGCAGAGGCCTGGCTATTGGATTGAGGGCATCCATTCTCCATCAAAATAGTCATTATTCCTGCCTGGCAAGTGGAGAGCTTCCCAGCCAGCAGGGTGGGCTGGGCACAGAGGCTGTCTGCACTCCTGCCCTCCCCGGCAGCTGAGGTGCCTTCACCCACATACCAGAGCTTTCTCTCAGGGTAGGAGACTAACTAAACTGGACTTACCTTGGTGGAGGCAGCACCACTGCCACCCACAATTTGCATACTGGCCTGGCAGGGAAGGAACTTCCCCAGGGATGAGTCCAACACTGCCTCCTCTCCTGCAGCAGCCCCAGGGGAGGTCATCCCACACCTTCCTCTCGTCAGGATGGAGAGGGAGGAAGCCTTGAGGCTGCTGCATGCAGCACTGGGCACTGAGCACCCAGAAATTCAGGAGCTGCTGTGCCTCGAGCTTAGCATCTGCTATCGTGACTGCACGGCGCAGCCACTTGACCTTCAGAGCACACGTCAGGCACAGACACTTGACTGTCGCACGTGAAGGGCTGGATGTATTTCTTGGCAACTCTCTAGTCCTAATTTATTTCTAGGTGTCAAAAGGCAGTCTGGATTTCACTCAGTAAGATTAACTGGCTTGCCCTGTACCACAGAAGTACATTGGATTTGAAAACACAGCTTGGATCACCTTAATGGCAGGCCCATGTCTCACCTGCAAAACTTATTTAAATATAATCTAATAATTAATTATAATTAGGTAGGTATGTCAACACATGGCGCTTCCTCCTCCAGCGCAACCTCTTGCTTAACTTAAAAGTTGCATCTTTGAAACTATCAGAAGCTACCAGAAAGACAATTGCACAGTTTGTGGACGTGTGTATTTCCTGATTATATAAATTAGCATCTTGAACATCCGGGATTTCTGTGAGCGTCACGCAAAAATTAAACCAGGGAGCCTGCAAGATAAACTCCCATAGATAGTTAATATTAGTAACATTTTTAAATTAAGACCTCAGTGGGAAGCTGATCTGTGAACGACAAAATAAATGGAAGTTACATGGGAGCGCGTCTTGTTGCTAACACTGTTCCATTTTTGCAGTCAGATATTCAAGGCCTTGCCAAAAAGTGCAACTGTACTGTCCGTTTGGTGGAAAAATGGTTTAGGAGACGACGAAACCTTGAGATCCCAACAGTGCTGCGGAAATTCCAGGAAGCTTTGTAAGAGAAAAAACAGGTTTTTAATTATTATTGGTTTTACTGTTTGGGGGGAAAAAAAAAAAATGATTGAGGTCCTCAGGTGCCTTGTAAGGGGAACAGATTTCCAGAAAGCTGGGACTGTCTGAGGGTTTTGGTTTCTGCGTACACAAACAAATTGGAAGGTTTTAGCAGTGTTTCTCCAAGTGGCATGACTTTAAAAGACTAGGTTAACAGTTTCTCCTGGAAAAAAACCCACCTTCACAATATTTTACAATTTTTCTTCAGTGTGTAATAATGGACTTATTTGTAGACTCCTCCTACATAGTGCTTAATGAAGAGAATAGGAAAATACTTCTTCTGTTTGCCAGTAATCATAGGGGAACAAAACTACTCACTCTTGTGTATGTACGTACCCATGCTGTTGTTTTGGATGCCATGTACAGAAGGCAACTCAAGAGCGGGAATTGTGGCTTCCCAACTGAACGATAGCTTGAACATGGAGCACTGTGCAAAACGTGAGCTCAGATGCACTGATGGGAGTGGGCTGTTGGGCAGTTTTGAGGGATAATAGTGAATATGTAAAGAGTTTCAAAACCTTCTGCCTAATTCTGGTCTAATTTTCACTCAAAAGTCTCATTTTTCACAAATATGCAAAGACCTTCCAGCCTAGGCCGTTCTTTGATTCTGTGACCTCCCCAGACCTAAACATTTTACTGATAACTATTCTATTGTTACCCAAAATCTTATACAAATTGTGAATCCCCAAATGGGCAGGGCTTTACTTACATAGCTCATTCCTTTTGGATACTGAAATTAACTGTACCAGTGTAAAACACTTTCCTAATTTTCTTTTATATTTGGATTTTGAGTAGCATAATTACCTTGGCAAAAATGCACATGATTATAATATTTAACCTCTTTTTTTGTGTAGATTAGCTTAAGGAATGAGTGTTAAAAGCTCAAACTTGATTTTTTTTTTTCAAGATTATTTTCAGTGTGAATCAATACGATGGTTTGATGATGTCCTCTGTTGGGCATAAAGCCAGCTGATAGACATAGATGTGTGTCTCATAAGTCAGAGTTGAGTAAGCTGACTCTGTGTTGGTTTTGTGGACCAGTTAACTTGGTGTTTACAAATGACAGTAAGATTTCTTGCTGTTGATATAAGACCTGCTTGCCACGGGTGCATGTCTCTAGTAACACACAGCCAAAGACTGAAGCTAAAACTTGCTCAGCAGCTCAAGTGAGAATGAAGCAAACAGGTTTCTCTTGTGCAATTTTGTGAACCTTATTCTGCTCTTTGTTACTGAATATAATTGGATGCATTTCTCAAGGCAACAAACGACGAACAGAGTTATTCCACGCTAGCAGTCACTGTTACAAGCATTATGAAACTTTTGAAAGCCTGCAATCTCCAGGATCATTTTTCTGAATCACAAGGAAAATCTGATGAGCCAGATCTAAACCATACTTAAGCTATTAGTGCTCCCAGTTAAGCAACACTGGAGTTTGGAAAGCCCTCTGCACGAAACTTTCCTTGCCTTAAAAGACTTGCCAGCCTTTAACTTCACCTGCTAAATTCTTTTTAGTTCAAGAGAAAAGATTCCTGTAGTTAAATCAGAAAATTCTTTTGCGTAGCTGCTGTTCAGTGCTCTGCCTGGTGGCCAGGTTTAGAGCTTTTAAAAGGCACTCGGGTAAAAATCGGTGACTTTGGACGAGTTTTACTTCAGGTTTTGTTCACCAAATTCATAAAGAAGCTTGGCTAAATGCAAAATGAGGTAGTGCTCTGGCAGTGTTGCACATATAGCGAGTTATCTGAAGCCCAGAGTGTTTGTTGCCACGTGTGTCCAATATATATTAGTAGGGCTGGGGACTAATGGCACAGTCTTCTTAGGTGCTTCGTGCTTTGGATCCAATTCAGAAAACCACTTACACTTTACAGTCAATGCAGAATCAGTCCCGCTACGTTGACCGGCTGCTCGCACCTCACTTGCATGAAAGAGGAGGCCTCAGGGCAGAATGAGCCCTTCAGTGTGAAGTCTGTCCCATGCCACAGAATCGAGAATGTCAGGGATTGGAAGGGACCTCGAGATCATCCAGTCCAGCCCCCCTGCCAGAGCAGGATCACCCAGAGTTGGTCACACAGGAACGTGTCCAGGTGGGCTTTGAAAGTCTCCAGAGCAGGAGACTCCACAACGTCTCTGGGCAGCCTGTGCCAGGGCTCCGGCACCCTCACGTTAAAGAATTTTTTTACTAATGTTCTTGTGGAACCTCCTGTGCTCCAGGTTGCATCCATTGCCCCTTGTCCTGTCATTGGACGTCCCTGAGAAGAGCCTGGCTCTGTCCTCCTGACACTCACCCTTTACATATTTATAAACATTAATGAGGGTCACCCCTCCTCCAAGCTGAAGAGACCTGCAGGGTTGTTTTTCCTGGCATCTCTTGGTTAACTCTGAGCTGGCTATTACTCCTGGATTCTGCTCTCCCCTTCCCTGGGCTCTCCTAATTTTCATCACATCCCTTTGAATTTTTCTGTCTGTGCAGTGGGTGTTTTGCAGTGTTAGTTGTCCTGATCTTTTGTTTGTTTGCTTTTCTTGTAAAACGCTGGCTCAGCTGTTGAACATCTCATTCTTTCACCTGGGGTATCAGCCTCCAGGTAATGTAGGGCTCAGAAAGGAAGGGCTGCTTTTACCAGACAGGTTCTCCTCATCATCTCTCATGTGGCACTTCGCTAATGTTTGCCAAAGACCACAATCTCATTTTTATACATCTCTCAACCTGTTAGTGCCGTGTAATTCTTGAACCTCTCTGTCCTTCTTCAGAGGTTCTGGGAGGCTGTTTGCTGCTCTTCGCCAGGATATCTCTTGTTCTATACAAAGTTCACTCTGGGTGTGGGGCTACGCGCCTGTTCCCGTGATCACGACCTTTCTTAGCGTGTCGAGTTCTGCAGTGTTTTCCTACTGATCTTGAAGAGCTGCTCTGGGAAAGGTCAAATGTGTTCCTGCCAAGGGGAAGAGTGGAAAGGAAGAAATTTTCCATCACCTGTAGAGGTGGGAGTGAGAATGCTCCGACTGAGTCTCCAGCCGCACCCATTCCCCGGGACAATACCTCCCACGCAGGCTCTGGAGTCATTACAGTGCTGATTGCTGGCTCCACATCACCGCATCCTGCTCTGACATACAGAAGCAACAACATCATTTGCTGAGATACACAAGAACTTTTTTCCCCTTTGCTGACTTAACAGATCAGTGGTGAAACCCTGGAAGTTTTATCTGCTTTGATGGATATCTGTTTAAGGCCCCAAAAACTTAGATCAGGCTAAGTGCTGGCAAACACAGTGAAAGATTGAGGTTTATAGTTAATTCAGACCTCTGTAGTAAGACATAAACCAGTCCAGTAGTTGTTAAAGTTTTGAGGGGCTGCCCTGTTTTCAGTAATCAGTGTTAAGACAGATCAAGAGAAATTAACTCAGCAGTTGACATCGGTCATTGTAGGCGCTCCCAGTGTATCATTGGATTGGAAAGTGTGTGCCACATGGCTGAAAGACCTTCTGGGGTCAGGAAACTGTGAGATGTTCTTAGGCCACTGTGAATATTCTTGAGGGATTGATACAGCAGGAAATGTTGCTGTTATCGAACATTCATTTTAGGGAGTTTATTACATTTGCTGTGACCATGCTCTTGATGAGATCATGCCTGGCTGGAAAATTACTACTGTAATCACAGTCAGGGTACTTGTATTGTGATAATGTAAATTAATTTATTTCTTTAGCAATTAGTCAAAGCTTAAGTAGTTAAATGTTAATAATTCGGATATAGTTAATATTGGTCAACCCTTAATGTAGAGTGTGAGGGCGCATTTATGTGAAGATTGTCTGTGATATACAGACAGTGATTGCAGTAATTCTAGCTCAAGACGCTCTGTTCTTATTTGTTCATTTTAATTTTGCAGCTGGCGATTTTCATTCTATCTTACATCCTCCATTGCTGGATTTATATTTCTCTATGATGTAAGTTAATTTTTTGAAGGATTGATATTCTTAGATGTTTAACAAAATAAGGACTGGTTTCTAATCTTGTTGAAGCCTGTTAAAAGACTCAGTCATTTTCTTTGGGTTCAGATCTGTGATATATGTAATCTAGATGAGAGGCTGCAATGTGCACCGAGGTTTTGCTTAATTTTGAAATTCTCTTTTGAACTTCTGTGCTAAGGTAATTTATGAGCAACCAGTATTTTTAAGGCAAGTTTCAAGATGGCTTTACAACTTGCCTGTTAACACCTACAAATGCATCACATGGCCATGTTTTTTCTCCGAGGAGGCCATAAACCTTTTCTGGCAGCACTTTTGGGGGTCACAACAATGGTGTATTTCGTGGCTATTTATTGAGGTGTTGCTGCCGACTCAGAAGCTGGGAATAACAGAGAGAGTGCTGCTTGTAACTCTGTGAGCACTGCCTGGGGTGTCATTAATTCTTGTCCTGAGCAGCCCAACAGTTCTCAGCGTGTCTGCGTTCATCTGGCTCTTCTCCCCAAACACTGTTTATCACCGTGAGCCAGCGGTGTGTGGGACTGGTAAACACAGCAAAATCTAATCGCTGTGGCAACGTATCTTGAGTAACTGCAGTAATAAAACACACACCCACTGCTTTGGATGATGAAATGATCAACTGGAACATTTCAGGTGTCCTGAAAAGTAGCCAAAAAGCTGGGACCAATATAATAAATCTGAGATTTAAGATCCCTTTAGAAATTGGTGGAGAATGGTCATCAAGACTATAGCTTCTTAGCCTGCTCCACTTAGAAATTTTGAGTACTGAAGATTTTGAGTTAAGGTGACTTATTGTTGCTCAGCTGATCAGTCTCTGAATCATCTGTCTTTCCCAGAAACCTTGGTTTTACGACATATGGCAGACGTGGGTTGGCTATCCATTTCAGGTAAGCTTTTTGGCATTGGGCCATTGGCCCGGAGGCATTTCAAGTATTTCCCTGTTGAAAGGGGTAATCCACAGAAGCCCTTCTCCCTCCCACCCGGCACCACCTAGAAAGGTGCGGCACCAGAGCCTTTTGCCTTTCTTCGGTACCTCCTGTTGACTGCTGCAGGACTTCTCCATGATCTGCTGGTGCTGCAACTCATCCCTCCAGCCAGACCGCTGTTATTTCCACCCGTCCCCGGTTACCGGTTGCGCACAGGAGATGTTATCGGTGTTGGGGTTCTAGTGCAGAATGCCTGAGCTTGCGCTGGGCCTGATGATGCTTCGAGCCACAGCAGAAGAGCTTTATTGCAGAGGGTTACGCTGAGCCTGTGTGCTTGCTGGGCCCTGTGGCTCAGTAGAGCATGTGGAGGGAGCACTGCGGTGATTTGGATTGGCGTAGTGAGTCCCTGCTCTGGAGATCTCTGCTTGTGTGCTCCCAAGAGTCACAAGGTTCTCACTTCGTCCTAAAATATTTTACTAACAGTCTCAGAACAGATGACTCTAAGCAAATGGCCTTTTTGCCCACCTGCCAGAGGTTCTTGTGTGCCCCCTACTCATATTTTTGTAAATCTGCAGCTCATCACGCTGCCTTCTTATCCCTGTCCTACTTGGGGGCCAAGAATAAAAAGAATCTTACTTCCCAGAGGAGTTTTCCCAGTTTCTCTTGCTCATAGGACCTGATAACTAAGCCTACTTCCTGCCACATGGGAAATGTATGGAACCGAGGGAGCAGCCAAGCTCAGCCTCTAGCACTAAGCAGATGCATAGGATTTTAGCATAAATAGCTGACATTTTAGTCATCGGATGTGTGAATGTTTAAAATGTTAATTGTTTGCCAAAATGGAGGGCTTTGTTTATTTGCGGTTGTTTGTAATTAAATGCAGAAGGGCTCTGCGTGTAGCTCTCTGACAAAAACATGGTGAAAAGCATGCTACGATTCAGAGGTGGGGGAGGAACTGCAGAAACTAAGAGTTCGATTTGAGTAAAGGTTAAAATATTTGGCTCCCAGAACATCCTTCTTAATGAAGCCCAGAACAGGGATTTAGTTTAGTTTAATTTTTTAAGCAAGGCACAGCAGAGGAGCAAAAGAAGTGAGGATAGGAAAAAAAGAAGTAATTTCACTTGGCACTTGCTTTTTGCTATTCCCAGAGTTAACTGTGGTTTTCTTTCTTGCAGACTCTGCTGCCATCCCAGTATTGGTACTACATGGCTGAGATTGGGTTTTACTGGTCTCTCTTATTTACCCTTGGAATTGACAACAGAAGGAAGGCAAGTGGTCATGCTTATTTGTAACTAGAACCTCTGTTTCTGTGAGGGAGGAAAAAAATATTTGGAAGGAAAAGACCTGTCCTAATCCTGGGTTTGGTGCAGCCACGTGAGGGCAGCATCAGTCTATTCCTGGCACACCTGCAGACCGTGCTCTCCCGGCTGCCAGGACATCTCTGTGTGTGACAAGTCTTGCTCGTCACTTCATCCACACGGAGACCCTCAAGGCCTGCACTTGCTTGGATATACCTTTTTTTCTTTTTTCTTTTTTAATCTTCTCTCTTCTACAGGATTTTCTGGCTCATGTCGTTCATCACTTGGCTGCCATTGGGTTGATGAGTGGCTCTTGGTGTGGCAATTACGTGCGCCTTGGAACGCTGGTGATGTTTGTGCACGATACTGCAGATTTCTGGCTTGAGGTAACCCTGCCCATCTTTTTTGTTTTGGGCATTTTGGTTGATGTTTTGGGGTTGGTTTTTGTTGTCGGTTTTTTTTTTTTTTTGGTTGTGCCCAGGTTGCACTCACTGATATTTTAATCTTTCTGCCATAAGTTCAATATGATCCTTTCCTATCGCCACAGAGACGTGGATTCCTAAACTGTAAGATAAAAAGCTTCTGGGTAATTTAAACTGGTACTCTGTTACAAAATCCATTATGAGAAAAAACCAGAAGTGAACTACTTCAGTACGGAACAGGGACTGGAAATACAGCTGCCTCCCTGGATTATTCTTGTTTTGCTACTAAATTAGACCAAGTTGGCTAGCCTGTGAACAGCTTGTCATGGTACCAATTCTCAAGCAAATTTAGCAGCCAAAATTTTGTCTCCTTCTCCAAACTGGCTTCATTTTGTCAACATTCACACCCTTGTGTTGACCCAAGGTGTACATCTACATTATACGCTTATGGCTGGAGACATTCAAGCTGTCCCTGAGCAAGATATCACAGGTATCTACTGGCAGAAGAAAAGTTTATTCCGGCAAACTGAAGAGGAAGTCCCTTCCCTGAACTAAATATAAATGTTTAGAATTGAGATTAAGAAGTGTTCTGTTCTATGCAGTGCTTTGGTTGTAGAGACTTGCTGCTGGGTTTCTTGGAAGACAAATACGTTTCCTTTAATAGAATTCCCCTGAGTTTATAACACCAAGGTTGAGAGCATGGTTTCATCACCTCTTTTGGTGGCAATGCCAGCGTGAGCAGCCCTTGCAGGCTATTGTGTGTCACTGTTTCTGCTCCTGATAATCTCTCCGTTGTATTGGAAGAACTTATCATGGGGTCATTCAGTTTGGATTGGCCCAAATTAAACGTGTACATACAGGGTTGTTGGTTTTTTTGGCAAGAATGGGGGACTACTTCTTCCTTCAAGTGTTTTCGTGACAGTTTTTATATTCTGCTCAGAGAGCTGTCCTTCTAGACCTTTGATGCAGAATATTTAAAGATGAAAGGAGAAATATAAGCAGAGGATCTGTTTTGATAATTCTTTATTAGGTATCAATAAAATGATTGCTTTAAACGTCAAACTGGGAGGAAATTTTCTTCCTGCTTACGTGGCAGATGAGTCCTTGTTTATGAAAATGCAGAAAGGAATGTATTTCAGAGAGTGTTTGCCTTGTATCTGATGGGTTTTATTCAATGTAGGCAGCCAAGATGTTTAATTATGCTCACTGGGAGAAAACCTGCAATATGCTCTTTATCATCTTTTCCATTGTGTTCTTCATCACAAGAATCATCCTGTTCCCCTTCTGGTAAGAAATATTTAATGTAGTCACAGGCTTTTCTTTCCTTCCCATTTCTGTGGAGAGATTAGTATTGGTGGTGCTGGGAAGAAGAAAGGAATGGATTATACTTTAAAGAGCAGAAACAGTATTTTTCATTATTGGTGGCTAATAAAGGACAGTGAGAAGAGTTGGCCAAAACTGTCATTTTCTTTAAAAAATTAAGTACAAATAGTTTTTAAATGAGCCTCTTGAAAATACGCTAACTTAAATAAAGGCTTTTATGTATTATTTAACGTGGTTTTGTAAATTGTAATTAAATGCTATGAGCTCCTGCATTTTCAAGGCAATTGAGCTACTTAACTAGAAGAAATCATTTTCCCTTTCGTTCCATCCCTTCTGCTGTAGCAGCAAAGTCAGATTACAGTGTCATTCCTACGTGATTGTAGTTAGTTTTCGTGTAGAGCCTTCTTTTGCTACCTAGTTCTTAGGCAATGCCTCACCTCACTCGCTCGTGTGAGGAACACTCAGAAAATTTCAGGTGAACCAATTAATTTAGGAAGTCAATGCAAATAAATCATAACTTGCTGATTACATGACGTTGGAGTGCTATGATTTAATCTGCTTTGGAATATCCACACGGATGCTTAGTGCACTTAATGCTCCGCGTGTTTAGCTTTTAAAAAGTGCTTAATGTGTTCCACACTCGGAGTTCGGTTGACTTGCTCTCGTTTGCCTTCGTGGCCCCCCATGCATGTGGACAAACCCTTAGAGGCACAAGCTGGTTAATCGTTTTGAAAGTTGATTAACACAAGGTTTTAATTTCCTGTGGTATTTTCTCTCAGAAATGCTGATGTCTTTTACTTTATTATTATTTTTCGATTAACTATACACGTGATCTCCAATCATTTTGCTTCGCTGAGTTTCTTGTTCTTGAGCTTGGAAGCAAAACACGATGAGATTAAAGGGACTCAAAAAGCCCTAAATAATATAGAAGTAGTAAAGTCTGAAGAACAACAAAGCATACGTTAATTAACAAAAAGCCCTGTTGCACAGCCTGTAGGATTTTCTCTGGAGTGTGGATTTCAGATTAGAAAGAATTTGAATAAACAAAAAATGGCACAGTCAAACTCAGAGTTGCATAGTATCTAGACCACACAGAGCTCAAGATTTTAAAAACCAGGATTTTTTCTAGGCTTATTTATAATACTTTCATGCAAGACTCAAGTTTCTCATCTTCTGAAGTCTGTATTTTAGAAGAGATGCATAATCTGGTTAAGACAGGGCTTGTTAATTAATCTGTCATCTTTGCAGAGCTTTTTAATATTTTATTGAAATAATCAGTTTGGAATATGAAATTAGAAATAGTTGCAAATAGCATAGGGAAGAAATCTTGCACCATAATATATATTATATATATTTATTTTTTTTAGGATTCTTCGTGCCACGTTGTATCAGCCTACATACTACTCCACAACTCCTGTCATAGCATATTTTTTATTCAATGGGCAGCTATTGATCCTTCAAGGCTTGCATTTGTATTGGGCTTATCTAATTTTCAAGATTTTGAGAAGGTTCATTTGCTTAAAGGTAAGAAATTTTGCTTCTGCAGAAAGATGTGCAATATACCAAACAGATGCTGCTACCTCCAATAGATTTACTTGGAATTTCTTATTGTTTCCCTGAACTTCCGTGTCACTGTTTTTGATGGGAATCTACAAAGTGTAGAGATACTCAAATATGCTTTCTGCCTCTCATGATTACACCTAAGGTCATAGATCAGAATATCAAAACTTCAGCTAGAACCCTTTTTTGCCTGTATCTGCCGTTTTGCTTGTTTATCTGCTCTCCCCCAAAACTGAAGCCCTAAGGTGGTGCAGAACTCTCTAGAAATTCCTGTGTTATGAATGAAAGCAATCTTTTCTCACTGAAGTTTGTAGGAATATACCAAAAAAAGGAGAGGTGAGTGAAATCTTCAAATACTGCAGAAAACTCACAGTCAAAGTTCTTGAGGTTTGTCTAAATCTGAGGTCAGCTGGACTTCAACACTGGCTTTGGATTAAGAAAATCCTATGAAGCTGGACTGGCATTATGTTACGACACAATGAAATAATGCCATATTTAGCTGGAGTAGAGAAACAGCACAAGTCTGGCGCTGTTATAATCTGTTGTTACCCTGTAGAGAAAACTCATGTGGCAAAAAGCTAACCAAGAAAACTTTGCTGTTATTTAGGGGCTTGTTTGTTTGCCTGAAGCAGTAACATTTTCACAAGGTCTCTTTGTCATGAAGTGGACAATGTGATGCAGGGTGGACAAACCATTTAGGAAGAAGCATTACAGAAAAAGACTTTAGAGAATGTCTCTTCAGATTTGGCGTCAGCATCGACAGGTGTATTCTGCTACTTGAGTGAAACTGAAGTTGTGCTATTGAAAAATGGTGTTTCTTTTGGGGATCAAGATGCAAAAACTTTATTGAGCTGACTCCATCCTTTTATCTGAAGCAGTTAATGCTGTGAAGCCTCTTAAGGAAATAGAAACATTTCCACTCACATTTAATTGTTGTTTGTTCAATAACTGAAACCATCCAACTGGATTATTGTACTCCTTCAGATCTCATGCAAATAGACAGCTGGATATCACAGGGACACCCAACTGCAGTTACAGACTCAACCCTCATTAGCCAGCAAACAGCTGTACATAAGGGATGAATCTGTAGAAGAAATGTCTTGCATTTTTTTTCCTTCTAAAACATGCTTCTGTGCTCCCTTAGACACTGAAAAGCTTGTATTTCTTGCACATCACTTACCTCTGTTAGATTAATTACTTCTGTCCTGACTTGTTGACATTTTTGATGGTGGCCTTTTCTCTGTGTTGTGCTTGCACAGCTCTTCTGATGAAATGGAGACGGACATCCCTCTGCCTTGCAGCTGAGGAAGAATTCTCCATCCAAATTGGTTGAGGTTATGAGAGTACAATGCAAAAGAAGGTCTTCAGATACAGAAACAAAGAGGACATTACTAGGCCAGCTATATAAGGCCATTCTGCCTTGCCTGCTTATATGCCTTTGCAAGGGGCAGAAATGGTTTATTTTGAGATAAGAGCTTTTTTGGATTGTTGGGTTGTTTTTTTTTTTGTATTAGTCATTGCTAAAAAACGGAAAAGCATCAAGCCTGCATCCCTACCATGGCTTTTTGATTCCTTATACAGCTCTCTGAGAAGACGGTTTCCAAATAACATTTTTACAGTGGTAGCAGCAGCAGCCCTAGCCCTTTCCAGTCTGCATGACTTCAGCTGGCTTGCATGCGCAGCCCGTTTTCCATAGCGGTGGCAAACTTGGCTGTGAAAGCAGCCAGTGCCTCCAAAGCTGTAAAGGCAATGTTGAAAAAGAATGGTGTTTGCAAGACGGCGTTTTTCTACCAACCTATTTGTTACAGACACACTGCACACAAATAGCTGCTGCTATTTTAGTGAAATACCAGTAAGCCATCACGCTCGTGTTAGAAGGGTTTTATTTCTCTGCCCGAGACTTATAAGTTTTCATTCAGAAAACAGGCAGATTTTGACATTTTTCTTGAAGCAACAGTTAGCTACTTCGGATGGAAAAATGAAGTCATGATGTAACTGGGAATAGAGACCGATGTTGTTGTGTAGCTGAAGGAAGCTCTGAGCATAGAAAGGGTGTAAGAAATTTTTTTTCTGCTCCTTGAGCCCCGCTGGGCTGTTGGGGACAGCAGTGAAAACCACTGCAGTGCAGCTGGCAACAGCTCCTCGCATCCATCCAGGGTCAGATGTCTCCTGTGATTGTATCCTCTGGACAGTGTCATCACAGTCTGAAAGTCCATGGGCTTGAGTGTATTTATTCTCAGTGGGAAGTGCTGTTGTCCCTGGGTGTCAAAGGGCAAGTTAACCGACTTGTCTGGATCAGACACAAAAAGTGGGACTCGGTAGGGAATGTAGTCAGGAGGGCCCAAGTCTCCAGGGAGTCACATACCCACCAAGTCCATTTTGCTGTTATTCAAGGGGCTGTACAGAGCTGTGGCACTTTTTTTTTTTTTTTTTTTAGAGCTGTGAGTCTAGGTTCAATGCTCTATCTCCAGACTGTGGCAGGAGGCTTTGTTAAAGGCAGGAGTTAACACAAAAATGACATTGAGTGCTGCAGCCTCATGACTTGACAGCTTCTTCTGTGCTTTACTCTTCCCCTAGAGGAAGAGATGGCTTTTGTCCGAGGCTGGCTGGTCAGAAGCTCTTCATCTTGGGTGTTACCTTCCCGCTCACTAATAAAGGAGACAATTATCCTCAGTCCTCTGGGATAACTTCTCAGCTGACTGACTTCAGCAAAAAAGATCCTGGACTAAAAATCTTGCTATTTCCCCTCTTCCCAAGTACTGCAGACAGAGATGAATAAAAATGAGGAAAAAGGAAGGAGGGGAGGAGATGATCTTGCTCTGTCCTTCCATGTCCTATTTTCTTGGGCATGGGAGTCTCTGTCCCTGGCTGGTAGCACTTGTCTCCAGGCTCATGAGACTTGTGCCGCCTTTCCCCTGGCCCAGTCTTCCAGAAATGCCCAAACGAGGAATTTCTGCACCAAGAACCTAAGCTGTATTCAGCTACTTTGCATTAAGAAGCTTTTTCTTTTGTATGGGGGTAAACTTGAGGGCACAGAGAGTATTCTTTTTTTTCCACATTTGTTTTCGTTTGGAAAACATAAAAACACCCCAAAAGGAACCCAAATGTCCTTTCTCATCTGACATTTTTTGACCCTGTGTATGAATATGGCACACGCACGTAAAAAAAACCTGCCAAGGTCAGCCCTGTAGCCGTGTATCTTAGATCAGTTTGGCTGCAAGAGGAAGAAGAGCATTCTTCAGCCTAATTTCTTTTCAGGTTGGGTCAGGCAATGGCAGTGCTAGCTGCTGCCTGCCATCTTGATGTCCAAGGCCTTTTGTTGCTAGGAAACTCCGTGTTTTTCTGTAATATTGTTCAATTACATGGTTAAATTACCAGCTTGTATCAAGTTTCAAGCACCACTGAAACATGTCTAGTCATCATGTCTGCACATATGAGAATATTTTAGGAAAATTGAAAAAACACAGGGAGAAGTATGTACGTACACACTGATTTAAAGTCTCTCGCCAGGAAAATCCCGTGGAGATTAAACATTTTATTTCCAAGGTCAGAAAAAGGGAGCAAATGACAGCAGCTTATAGCCACGTTATTATGGCAAATTAAGATGTAAAATATATGTTAAAGCCATTACACACTGAGTTAAGGCTTTGCGACTACAGTGCTTTAGATCTTGAAAAATATGTGTAAGATGTAGGAAATGGGTCTGATGTCCACGTGACTCAGATACTTCAGGGCTGATGCAAAGTCCATCAATGGCAGAAGGTAATTGCAGGTTTTAAGCAAACCGTAACATAACCAGAAATATGTTTCTTTTGTTTAATTGTGTTGTCACCATCAGACTGCCTCAGGGTAAGGCGATGAGCTTCTTACTAATGGTCACTATTATTTAGGAGTCATCATCTGCGGTTTTGTTTTATTCGGTGTTATTCTTTCCTCCTCTCGAAGCAGAAAAGACCCTCCATGCTGTAGAGCAGGCTTTTTGGACTTGTCAATCTTTTTTAAAAAACGAGCTGGTGCCACTTTATGTATCTTCAATAATCCTGTGGAATTTTGTTCTCGGTAAGCAGGCTTTTTCAAGATTTTGCTTGGGTCTGACCTTGTCCGTGGTTTGTTCATTCCTTATTTGGTTTAAATTCCCAAGGAACAGCGAAAGTTAGCATTCAAAAAATGACTAATGACAAAGCAGGGCTAGCTGAAAGTGATAAGGAAATACTATTCTGAGGTTGAAATGAGAGCTGTGAAATAGTTACGATGCTTCTGCTGTTTCCAGCAGGCCTCCTCCTGCTCTTCAGCATTTTGTTCTGTCTGAGGCTTGCTCTCATACTGAGAAATACCTGCTAGCTCCTGGGAACTTTCTTCCCTTCCTTCTTTCCTGATACTGGGATGCCACTTCCCTGACAAGTGGTTAGCCACTTGCATCAGTTACTCCCTTTTCTTTATCAAAAGAAGGATCTACTACTAAAGTTGTATCCATAAAAGTGTGCCTAGAATATTCAACGTGTTTTAATATTGATTAATGTGTAGGCAAGGCCTGAAAGCCCTTTGGAACACAGTCATATCGTGCTCTTATAAAACAAGCTCTGACTACTTACACTGAAGAATAATGATTCTTTGCACCCGCAGAGGTGCTGGCTATGCTACTTTCTGTCTTGCTTGTTGTGAATTTCTCTCTTTAGAGACTTGCTATAACCTTTTGCATAAGTTTTTAAGTTCTGCAGTTCTGGAGATCCTACTGCCTGCTCCTGATCGATATCTTTAGCTGAGCTTAGTTTGAGGCTGTTCAGACTCACCTCAGCTTCTGCAGGACTTTCCTTCCCTGAAATCTGTTTTTATTTTTTCCTAATGCTGTGTTGTACTTGATCCGTTTGCATCAAGCAGACCTTTCAGCAATTCATTTGAATCTTATGTTTATTTTGTAACCACACGGGTGATGGGAGTGTGGGATTTTGGTGCTGAATTAGGGTGAGAATTTTCTTGATTAGGTAAATTAGGCTCACAGCACATTCTTTAAAGGGATTGGTTTGCAGGTCCTTAAACATTTCTCCATAGAAGTACAGACAAAGCACTTCCTTTGCTTTCTTTAGTTACCTTTAGAATCAGAGCTGTATTTTTTGGATCAGACCATGGACCCACAGTGGTTAAAATCTACTGGCCTCTAAAGAGATTACACTTGAAACCTCCTTTGTGGCAAACAGAAGTGGATCCGGTGTTCCTGTGCTGTTCGGTGGGCGCTAGGCACACCGTAGGCGAGCTGAGCCTGGTTGCTCCCAGCTGATAAACTCTGGCTTTTAACTCAAGCTCAAAGGGTCATCGCATGACCCTCCTCACGCACAACAATTCTCTGCTTCCATACACCGTGCAATTACTGGGAAGTGAAAACGAAGCATGAAATGAAATGTATATTTGGTTTTGGCATGCACGACGGTTTATTGGCCTCCTAAAAAGTCGAGCTCTCAGCTGATTACTTTTTTTCCTTCTCTCTGAAGCAGTAAAAAATCCATTTTCAGGACATTTATAATCACAAAATGAAATGGAATGAGAATTAACACATTCAGTGAGAAGGCATTCATCTCAGAAAAATGTCATTCTACAGGAGTTAAACAGAGGACAGGGCTTAGTTTCCTAAACTAGAAGCATGTAAGTTGTGTTTTCTTTTTACTTAGTGTTTTGTTAAGCCTGTACTGTGCCAATGGCTGTCAGGGCACTGATAAAATGGACTAAGAGGTGTGGTTGCCTTAATTTCAAGTAGTAGTTTTAAAAGCAATAGTATATTTTAGAGGATAATGATACTCTAGTTAGTTACAATTTCATGACTGTGGAACTGAGAAGTTGTGGAAAAGTTTTCAGTGGACATTTTGTGGTTACTTTCTAGACAGGAATGGGCCAGTTCCCACTGATGTTCCGCTTCGGAGTTTGAGTTCTCTGAGCGAAGATTTAGCACAAACACAAGATAGATGAGTTTGGTTCTCAACAGATAAATATTTGCAGCAAGGTATTCCCGCGGGGATAGCTGATTAAGGTAACAAAATGGGATAAATGGAAGTTTTCCCTCTTAGAGATAAAAATCTGGGAACCTTCCCAGTCAATTCAAACCATTGCCTTTGGGACACGAGCTTTTTTTTTTTTAATAGCCTAGAGATGGGAGGTAGCCAGCTGGGTCAGCCACGTGAAGGCTCGTGCCCTAGTAAAGGGAAATTACGTCCTGTTACGACTTTCTTTCATCTGCATATTTCCCATTCTGCTCCAGCAATCGAGTTAAGCCCAAAGCCTGGCTACATGTCTCACTTGGTGCTGCCAAGTTCATCTGAGGGAGGAGAGGTGAAAAGCAGGCAGAAGAAAGCACAAGAGAGTAAGAGTCTTCTGGCTGGTATTTACGATGGTAGGCAAAAAGGAGAAAAGCCCACGCCGGGGAGCTCTGGAGTTCTGCCCTCCCTAGGGATCTGAAGTGACGGCTGTTCCCTCAGGAACAGATCTCGTAAACGTTTGTAGCCCAGCAGGGTCTGGGAAAGAGGAGAAGCCACTGGTTCTGCTGTGCAAATGTTACGGGGCAGTCTAGGAGTACTCTCTGGCCTCCTTTGCCTCAACCAGTTCATTCTCCTGGCACTGAGAGTTAAAAAGCAAGATTTAAATATCAATCTTTAATTTTTACACCATATTATGAAAGGATTCAGCAGCTGAGCAATGAGTTCCAGGGGGGTCTGTTATACTGTAACCTAAAATACACTTCTCAGATTTCAAAATAGCAACAATGTTCTTTGCTGGGATTTTGATATTTTTAATTTAGTTTTTAAATAATTATTTCTATTTAGAATGCCCATAATTTCACGACACCTCTCACTTAAATGTTATATGAAAATCAAGTTTTTGAAACTTTACTTGAGGACTGTTGTGACCATTAGGGAGGAATGAACTAATGAGAAAGCAAAGGAAATAATTTCTGAGCATTTGATTGCAGTAGCTGGGCTGTGAAGGCATACTGGGTGGGAGCTTTAGTATGAAGTCCCCTTCCACAGCCCTGTTACACACAAGACTGTACACGAGCGGACTCAGTCCTCTGGCCCTCAACAAATTGGATGTGTGGGTGCTCCCTTCTCCTTTCTGACGTTAGCCACGCCGGAAACGGGGCTGCGCAGGTCTCTTACGTGCTGCAGTCAAAGTCTGGGACTTCCAAAGCTGCTGAGCTTGATTTTGGTAGGAGCTGCAGATGGCCACTGCCTCAGAAAATCAAAACTAGGTGTAATTTCAAAAGCGACGTTTTTGCCCTGGCCAGTTTGATGTTGATGCAGGGCCAGGTTCTCAGCTGGTACAAATGAGTGCAGCTCAACTCAGTCACTGGGATTGGGCTGGTTTTCACCAGCAATGGATCTGGCCAAGGAAGCACCCGCCACCCCTCTCTCTGCATCTAAGTCTGGCAAGAGGCAGCTCTACTTCTAGTAAATCCCTCCCTTAAATTACTCTTTTTTGAATGTGGAAGTCCCTGATTCAGATAAAAGACAAATGTTGGTAAAGTTTTTGCCTTAAAATTGATTTACCTTGCTGTTCACAGAACGGCATTTGCTGACAGCTTTTCTGGCCTCCCGTTTTATAAAATATTCCATTTGTTGCTAGTTTTATATATATGCACCTATATAAAAACTATATACATATGTAATAGTGTGCATGTGTGTTTTGTGGCTTTTTTTCAGTGGCCAAAAATCAATTCACAGAGTACACCCTAGGCCTACAGAACTTCTGATGCTTTCATTTACTATTTTTAATATATACTTTAGAGGTCTCAGTTGTGACTTTATTATGAGGTGAGTAATTCTCATACTTTCAGAGGGATTCACAATCTGCTGAATTGATTTTAAAAAAAAAGCAAGAAACAAACTTAGAAGAAAGCTAGTTAATGATAGATGAATATCAGTCGAGAAGGGAAATTCTCCTATCCTGTATTTAAAGAAAATATGTTTCCCTAGGAGTGTTCTCTAATCCTTATTAGATGCAAGGAAGGTAAGAAGTTACTATATGCAAAGAAGTTTTGAAATACTGTATGGAAGTGATTTTAGGTACTGCAATATGAATGCCAAATGAAAAGGCATTACTTGTTAGGTGGGTGACTTGAAAATGAGATTGATAATGTTTAAGAACAGAAATAACCTTTAGATATATCACAAAAGGAACAGAATGCCTCCTAACAAGGAAAACAGAGAAATGGGCACTTCAATGGACACATTTGATAGAAGTACCCAGGATTTACGTGGCTGTATACCTTGTGGGGTCAGGTTAGTTTAACAGTGCTATAAGGCTTTTGTGGGAATACTCTTTACCAGCTGTGTTGTTTCAAAGCATTCATCTGAAGGGCAGCATCATACCTCGCTGAGAAAAAAGTGTGAGTGTCTGATCAGCTGTTTTGTAGCCAAAAAAGCCTTCATAAGGAATAAAAGTGTGTTTTCTGATAAAAGTTCGTACCACTGAACTCCTTGGCTTAATGCAAGTTCTGTCCTAGGGTAAAAAAGAGTTCACTATAGCGAACAGCATCAAGGCCTATTATATTGTTCTTTGTTTCTTTGCCAACTGTGGATTTAAAATTGGAATAATTCAAAAAGCAGTGGGACATTATGACTCACTCGGTACCTCCTGGGCTTTTGACATTACCGTAAAGCCACATACACTGGGGTGCAAGGTTTAGTTAGTGGATTTTGGTAACATGGCCAGCAGACTTTATTGAAACCACAGAGTACCTGATTAACCATAAACAATGATTTATTTCTTTTGAACAGTCAGGGTATTATAGCTCCCGTCACAGGTGCGTTATGCTGAGTGACAACGCAAGCGATATATTTCTGAGGTTAAATTATTTCTTCAGTCAAAATCAGGGACATATTCTAATGGTAACATCTAATTTTACGAGACTATTCTTTTTCGATATCTGGGGAATCGCTGTAGCTTCACATTTGTTTCTTGCACATCTCCTTTGAGTTGCTTCTGAAAACTCTCAGTGGAAAGCTTGGAAAATGGGTATCACATACAAGAGAGAGATTAAATAAAAGGAGTTTTGGCCACAAGATGTCCCTTACAATTAAACTAATAAGTCTGCATCTTCATTTAAAAACTGCAGAAAGCAGAGTCCAACAGTGCCTCTTCCACGGAAGATCAACATTATTTATGTTGCCTAGTGTGTATAAGCTGAAAAGGGGAATATATTTCCCCATAAAATCTTTCAGGCTGGAAATATAAAACAGTTTGTTTGAATCCAAATGTATATTGCTCAGTCTCCACAGGAAAGTAAAGACATATTAAGTCATACGTCAGCTGAGTTGAATTATTGATGTTGAATTAAAGATGTTGAACTCAGAGATTCATCATCTTTATAGTATTATTTGTTAGAAAAGTACCCCCTTCTATCTATTTGGACTGACTTTTTATTATCTTTCTTGTTTATTATCTCTTTTATTTGAGTCAGTGCTTGCTGATCTGACTAACGGCTTTCATCTTTGTACTGCAAGCTGTTTCCATATGTGCAGGTGCTGTGGAATTTATTGTCTTTACATTGAAAAATCAAGATCCAGTTAATATGTTTGTAGATATTTAAATTGAAATGTTCTTAAGGTAGATTTAAGGTGTAAAATCTAGGACATTCTGATTTTAGTGTAAGACACATTTAAGAGTCAGGAAATTCCAACTGAAGGATAAGAATAAATATGTGAAAATCCTAAAATCCAAGTTTCACCAAATCAGAAAACACATAATTAAAATTCCAGAAGCAGCTGTGAATTGCTTTTATATATCCGTACCTGGTAGAAGAAATCCATTTAACTGTGTGGACATAAATTATGCTTAACCTGAAAGATTAATTAGTTTTAATCTTGTCCAGGCCAGGGAAAACTGAGATCTCTTTATGCTGCTGAGAAATCCTGTATCGGTGTTGATCCCACCAGATGAGTTAGACCTGATACTTCTCCCCACACACATGGAGGCAGTTACACCAGTAAGAAAGCTGGGACTGGTGGGGCCTGACCTTGCCTACTTTGGTCAGAGGTGAGGCACAGCCAGCCCTGTCCTCCTCTCCTTCAGCTGCTTGGCTGAAAAAAGCAAAGGAGCAAACATCCCACAAGCCCCGTGCCCAGACCCAGGCCCTGAACTGGTGAAATGGGTGCTACGCTGTTGCCTTCGTAATGCCAGCTGCCTCATTGCTTGCCGCCTAAAAAGTAAGTCCTTTGTCAGGGAGAAGCTATATCAGAAGCTGATTCATGAAAAAGAAAGAAATTGTAGCCACTGAACTTCACTGCAGAAATATCTTCTGCTCGGATACCACTCAGCCAGATTATTTTTCTTCGTGCTGCCTCAGTGGCTATTTCTGGTTCGGAGCATGTCCTTGTAATAGTACCTTTTGTTTTGAGATCTTGACTTGGCCATCTGCAGTGAGCCACGTTGACCTGGCCGTGCATTTGCCATCAAGTGCCCATCCCCTTCTGGAAGAGCCCAAGGCATGTTGCTGAGCCTTCCTCACCATTTTTAGGATCAATCCATTTGCCACAATGTATTTTTGCCTTTCATGCTGCTGGCGCTGCCTTTTCCTCTGCTTTTACACTTCCCTCTTTAAGTGCTACATAGCAGAGGTGAACGTCAACATGTGTGGGGGCAAAGGTGAGAGGAGAGGAGGGTGGTGTCTGCCCAGTACTGCTTCTCCACTGGTGAGGTTCAGGTGGTGTCACCGGCACACAGGGACAGAAAACCACACTTCCAGCTGCCTCCCAGCACAGCCGTGTCTTCCTCCCTATCCTCTTGTCAGCTGTAGCAGAGAGTGCAGCGCCAAGAGCTTGTCAAGAGGGAAGTGATTTCCAAGTGCTTTATTGAGAGACAGACTTGTACAAGTAGGAGTAAGTTCTCTGTCGGTTTAGATGGAGATTTGACTGGTGTTTTCCTGTTTACAAGAGGCTGGGAAGTGGCCTATGAAGTTTGCTTATCTCCGAATTTTGAGAAGTGTTTTTTCTTGGTGAACTCTCTTGGAAGGTCCTTTGTTGTTCAAGTAATAAGATGTGGTGCTGATGACTTGAACGATACACGTTCTAACAACAGTGAAATGCAAGAAGCCAAAACTACCTTAACAAATACGGTTCATTTAACTAAAAGAGGCAGACTGAGCAGCAGGTGGAAGAGTTAAAACAAAAGGAAAAAAGATTATACAAGTTTGCGGCTTTGGCTTCACTACAAATGGCTCTCTTGCAGACTTTATAGCATTAGTGTTGCTTCTCATAAACCTTAAAACCATTCATCCATTTAGAAAGATTAAACTGGTTAGTCATCCAGAACATAAAATATACACATCCATTTTTGTCTGTTACTCTAAACCATCTGAAGAATAACAAATGCAGTTGATGCCATTAAACCAAAGCACTATTAATGATGGCCTCAGCTGCGGTATTTACACTTTGCCAACTCTCGTGTTTCTGATAGTGCGTTCATCTGTCGTTGCTCAGGGACAGCAAGAGCAGAGTCTTGGAGTTGGAAAACACAACCGTGATGTATGATGTGAGGGGCTCAGAGAAAACATCTTGGTGCTAAAGCAGGGAAAATCCTAGAAATCTTACAGGTTTTGTTATTCTTAGAAGGTCAAAGTTAAGAGGTGCAGACTTTACTTACCATGCCTTAATATATTTATAATGGTCTGTTAAACACTTTGCTGTGACAGATTTGTTTGGTTTTCTAGTTATAGATGAAGCTATTGTTATTTAAAGTCACTTTCTATCACTGAAACGAGTTAGGCTAAAATGGCCAGACTCTTCTAAAACAAGAATTTATAGAGACACTTGGTCAGGAAGCAGGTTCAAGATTAAAAATATTAAAATTTAGATTTGATTTGATTTCTTCTTGATTAACATTAGAATTTCAGAAGTAGCACTCTTTACTAGAATTAAGCAAATTTGCAGTAGTTGCTTCAGAATGCAAAGAAATTTCAGTTCCTGCTGCTTTGAAATACGTAAGGCATATCTAGGGATTCCCAGTGTGCTGGAAAAAAAAACATTTACATGTTTTAATGCTTGATAGCATTAAAACTGGGAAGCAAATCCTACCTGAGTTTTCAGTTCCGTGCTGGAACTGCCAGCTTATTCCTACAGGAAACAGGAATCAATGTCACACATCAGCTGTCACTCGAAGCAGAGCAGATTGCCAGCTCTTCTGAAGCGTATGTTCAAGTACCAGCATCTTTGGGGACCACAACCAGGTACCCCAAACGAAATACACACTCGCGAACTTTACTGACTCACGTCTATTCACAATGAGCCCAAAAGCACTCCTCCCCCGTCTCTCCTCTCAGCCAGAGACTGCTTGGGAAGGTGAGAACACTTCTTCTGGTGAGTGTGGCAGATTCCGTGTCACGCACTGTCCTTAGGTTTAGTTTGCTTTTTTGGGGGGGAAATGTTTCCAGAGGTAGCGAGACTTCCCCGTGTGGCTTCAACATTTTTCTTTTCCTACAAATACAAATTGCAAAACTACTAGGAGCGAGAGGTGATCGGAAGGAGGCAGAACCCTGTAAATTGTTTGTGTGGGAAACGCTGTGTTCCCTTTTTTCTAACTGATGGCAGGCCAAGTTTATTTTACAGTATTTACAGTGAGATTTGTTTGTTTTGTTAACCTTTGTATGTTGTTGGGGAAAAGGCAGAAGAAAATCTCCAGGAAGTTTATAGTTTCTGATGATACAGGGTTTAGGCTTTAGTTTTCTTTATAGTCCTATACATTTTAGTAGAAGTGACATATATAAAGGGATGTGAGATTGCAGTTAGATGAGTTATTACTGAACTGTCATTTATTTTCTCTGTATGAATTTGGTGCTTAAGGAAGACCAGCAGGCTAAGAAAGTGAAATTGTCAGTTTATTCCGAGAGCTAGATACAGGATGGGCAGGAATGACACTGATTTCTCCTTTCTGCATCTCATCTCTGACCTCAGCACGTTGCTCCACAAGCAGCAAGGGTGCGTGGCCTCTGCCTGTTTACAGTCCAGATAGGTGATGAGGAGAACAAATTTATCTGTGCTGCAGCGGTCCCCAGTGTGGCTGGGGACACCACGACACCTGCAGTTCTCCATACTTGAACCTGGGCACCACCTGGCCATGAAATTTTGGGTGTTCCCATTAGCAGACTCGATGCCCTGGTGCTAATGGATAAATTGTCAGCCATGACGGTTTACCTTGAGGGTCCAGGTTTTGATCTTTTGATCGGCTGTGGGGAAACTGCTAGTTTTAAGTAAGGGGTAGTCTATTGAATCATGAGATGCTGGAGAGGGAATGACTGTTGCACATCTCTTCTCACATGAGAGCTGGAGGGTATCGGGTGAGTCTTTCGGGTGGTGTCAGGTCTACCAGGCACCTTCTGAGAAACTGGAAGAGACAACCAGTGGCAGCTGCTACTCACACAGGAAACTGCCAGAGGTGGAAAAATCTTCTTGGGTGCCTGCTTTGATCTCATCTCCATTCACAGTCGCCACTTAGGCAGAAGAAAAGGTTTACTTGATTTACACTATAGCGTCCTACCTTGAGTCTGCAGAGCAGGTCATCGGTGGGTACGGAAAATCCGACCAGGGAGGCGGGTACTGCTCTTGTAGGCTTGTTGCACTGAAAGAGAAATAGAGGTGTTTAGTTTTAACACCAAAGCCTTGATTGTGTGACCAAATTTCTCTTGTAGGGTCCTGAGTTATGGTGGGAGCTGAGAAATAAGAGACTTAGGGTATATTTTATGTGTCGTGACAAACAGCCCGGAATTGTCTTACCTCTCCCTAACCTTTGCTGTGAAATTCTGGGTAGACACAGTGTCTTTTCTCTCTGTGGTGGAAGCATTCATTGACAAGTGCCATCTCTGTCTGCCTGGGGATGAAGCATGATTGCTAAATGTTGGAAGCTGTTCCTATAGAGCTGGGAAGGGATTTTCATTTCAGGGCAGACTGTCTCCCTGTTCCCCTTTCACCCCTGCTAATGGAGCTGCTCTTCCCTCCTCCCTGGCCATTCCTTTAGCGGATGAGATACCCAAGATGCCTACGAGCAGCTGTATAGACCTGGCCTCCTCGTTGCAAATATTGACTCAATGCATACACTATCAAGCAGGGAAGAATATTTTGGGGTCACTAAGTCTCCTTAAGATAAATTAATACCAGGAGATGCTGGCACAAGTAGTCACTGTTTAATTTACACCTGTCAGGAGCAGGCAATTCTCAACTCCTATGTTTGGGCAGGTGTATTCATCATATTTAGCTTTTATACAGTATTCTTTTCATCTTCCCTGCATTTCACAATTGTTAATTAATCCCACAGCACCCAGGGATTACTGGTAACGCTTTACAAGGGAAAGCGAAAACAAGCAAGAAGAGGTCAAATGACTGGGCCAAGGTCATGGAAGAAATTTTGTGTAAAGAACATTAAGTTCTGCAAGATTAAAGTGTTGTTAACTGACTGTCCTTGGATGTTAGCTTCCATCTGGGGGGAAGAAGTGTTCCTAGAGGCAGTTTTAATATTGTCTAGTGTATTTAGAGCTCCTTTTTCATTTATTCCCTTTAGCATTTTTTTTTTTTTTCTTTTTTTTTTTTTTTGCTGAGGCAAATGGAGGACAGAGGAGTTTTGTCTTCAGGGCATGGTGGGGAACTTCCACGAAGGGAGAATGTTTTGTGTTCTGGAACTTTTACACGCCAACTTTTCATTTTGCAATTGCAAATGGGCGAACCTGACTAATGAAATGATTTGGTTATTTTTTTCCAAAGTCATGGCGAAGATCCACCGACAGGCCCTTTGGGGAGGTCTGCACTGGTAACAACGATCTGGTAACTTATCCGACAGTAAGTACTGTAAGTATAAAACATGCTCATGGTGCTTTCTTCTCCATAGGACTTGAAAGATGACCGGAGTGATGAAGAGGAGGAAGATTCTGTCACAGATAATGAAGAAGAGTCCACAAATAATGGCAACAAGAACGGCTGTGGGTCAAGCAAACATCTCCTAAACAGCAGCCACCACTAGTGCCATCATGCCTCGCCTCCTGCAGTGATTTCTGGTTTTCACCCAACCTACAGGGTAGAATTTAAGTGAAAAGGCTTAGGAGAGACTGTGATTGATTTATTGTTGGCTACTGGACCTGGAAAAAAGCCCAGTTTAGAGGGGAGGGAAAAATTGCATAACGTGACAAAACGTGTTAATGACCCACTTTCTGGATTGTTGCTGAGTGTTTGGACACAACGACTGGCAGTGCTCAACGAGGTCAAAGCCCAAAGTGTCAGGTCGTTTAGTGTCCCATTGATTGTAGCATTGTTTTTCAATCTGATGTGTGTTTCTCCAAGCAGTTGAAGTTGCAGAGGTTTTATGGTAGGTAGGTAGTGTGAACCCATTATCTATTAGGAACCCAAATTTACTCAATGCAGGAAAAAATTGACAGCGGTGTACAGTGACTAGCATTTTAGTCTTTACTTTTCAGTTTACAGCCTCATAAAGATGGCTGCTTCTTGTGAGTTAGATTTGATTTCCTGGGGGCTGGTGGAGGATAACATCAAGGAGGGCAAATCACTTGCCTGTGAAGAGTTGGCTTCACTACAAAAATATAGTCTTTCTCCAAAATATGCTTTATGATGGATGGCACAATTATTGTGTCCTAAGATTCACCTGTCAAGGAAGTCACTGTTAAAACAGCAAAACTCAGCCCCAGTTCTCCACCGAGCTCCAGTCATTTTGGCCCAGTGTTAGAACAGGTGTGGGTGGAAGGGAAGACAATGAGTGAAAATTGGGTCTTCTCACAGGTTCTTTTGCACTTCTTATTTGTCTTCAAAACTGCCGAGCCATCCCTGCTCCTGACACAGAAGATTAAAAATAAATTTCATCTGTTGCCTTCTTGTGAGCTCATCTCACCCAGCAGCACTGGATGTCTGTCTTCTCAGGAAATCCGCTAAGTTCTGGTTTGTGGTTCCCCTGTGTTCACTGCATGGAGCTGGGGGTTGGGGGAGCATGGGACTAGCAGGGAATGTCGCATCAGCAGCACTGTGTAGTCATTTGGTATCAGGATCTGTATTTCCATCTCTGCTTTTTCTGAAAATGAGGAGTAACGTCAGCTGGAGCCGAACTTGGATGTGAGTATGTGACTTGGGCCACATACTGTTGTTTATGCTTTAAGGAGTGGAGGAACAGTGGATATTTAATCAGCTCCTCTTACCAAAAGTGCCTCTATGCTCTGTTTGCACTTCTGTTCCGATGCCAGCACAGAGCGCAGCAGCATTTTCAGTCCCGGGACTTTCCAAGGAAAGCCTGGGCCTTTTAAACAGGGTGGTACCCGTCTCATTTCCAGATGCATTAGCTCACAAGGTCGTAAATAATTTGTGTCATAAGTTTTAGAGGTGAGAGGCTCTCCATGTGGTTCTACGGTAGCTGAGATCATCTGGTGAACTAAATCCAGTAGCTTGATAGAGACCAGGGGGATCACTGCTCAAACAGCCTCAGCGCGGAGCTTTGGGTTCGGAAAATCTCTTTTCCCCTTAAGGCTGCTCAGGCAGGAACTTGGTGACTTACGGGAAGCACTATGTGAGTGACTTGTTTTCTCAAGATTTTCCTGGCAAAGGAGGGTGTAATTCAGTGACTGAAGCGTTTGAAAGAATGGGAAACGTTTGGGATCTCAGATAGGAGGAAAGAAGTGTTTTCTCTGCAGTTAAAAGAAACCGGAGCAGTGCTTTGTTACAGAGGCTGGTAGTGTGAAAACATCTACCTGAGGTCTGTTCAATTAGCCTGCATTTAATTTTTTACTTATATTTTGGACTGTGCAATACCTCAGATCTTTCTGTTCCACCACAAAGAGAATGGCACTGTCGAAGGACGATGGCCTACAGCTTCTGAGAAGGATGGGGACAGGACTCCTGAACCCATGGCTGTTGTACAGCAGTGTGCTGCCTTACATAGCTGTAGAGAACACCTCAACTGCTGCAGTGTGGGTTTGTTGGAAGTGTAAGTACTTATGACATCATCTGAAGCCACTGGTGAATTTTGCGGGGTCACCGTCGCTTATCGGGGCCGGTTTATTGCCTACATGAAGCGAACTGGCTTTTCCAAACAAAATGTAAAAACCCGACGTTTTGGAGGTTTTACACTCCCTTTGAGAGCGGTGGAGACAGCGATGCTTTCTACAAGACATTTCTACAAGGTTTTGGGAGATGGCCAGGCTATTATCGTTTTAATTTTGGTGCCAGAAAGCTTTCCTGCTATGACTAGGAAAGGAATTCAGGAAAGGAAGCATGAAGAATGATGTTGTTGCAGGAGCGAGCCTCTGAACAACTACTGAGTTTTAAACTGGAGGTTTATAGTCTCGTTGAGGACAAATCTTGCCCTTCCTACTCGGAAAAGTCTCCCACTGAAGCCAATTAACTATTGGAGTTTTGCCTAGGAAAAATTTTGGATCGTGGTTGTCCAACCTAATTATGAGACCCATTCTTTTAAATCATGTGAAAGTAGGGCCCTAAAGGAAGAGCAAAAGGTAGATGAGGCAAATTTGGGGTGAGTACAGAGGAATATGGAAGAAAATAATGTCATGAATGGGAAGATGAAGTCTAAACACAGTAAACAGCCAAATAACGACGTCACGTGGCAGTTACGGGTACGGAAGGCCCTGCCAGGGGGTTGCTGTTATGGCCAACTGAAGCAATGAGACCTAAAAATTCTGTGCGTAAACCACAAGGTACTGGAGATAAATGCCCACAGCGCAGAAATAAGTGGGAACAGACCGTCACAGTGGGGCTGGACATGTGTCCTGTGTTAATGTCAGATTTGTCATTCCTGAATTTACGTGTGTTTCGTTTTCTATTTTAATGACAGAAACTCAGAAAGAAGAAGCCGAGGTCATGGGGAGCCATTCGTGCTAAAGCAATAAATGTCACAGTGCGTCAGGATTTTTAGTCTATTCAATACCCTTAACGTTTGTTAAATCTGGTTATGAAAAGAGCCTCAAAATGCAAGTGCAGAGCAATTGCAGGTAACATGTATGAGCGCTGGTCAAAGATTTTCATATGTTATTTTTACCCCTTCACAAACTGGGTCCTGGTGTAAAGGTTCGACACTGTGCATCTGGCTTTGCTACGTCACTTTGACAACGCCAAAATGTTTATGATAAAATTCTAGACCAAAAATGAATTCACAGTCCATTAGGCTCAGCGGAAACTCTTCTGTTCCATTTAATTTCTCTCAATTTTGTTCAGTGTACACTATGCTGCCTCTGTACTTGTCTACTACATGCACTTACCAATCTAACCTGGATTTGATTTACAGATCTCCTTTACTCCACAGAACTAATTTTGTCAATTTGTATTATTCAGTATAATCATCTTTTTTTGATTTTTGTTCTTAATGACACTGATTTTGTCTGGTCAGTTATGCTACACACTATAAATAAATATTTTTTAAAAACAGATATCTATGTAAAGAGTTCCTGGTTTTCCCTGCCTTGCACTGTCCTTCTCTCTGCTTTCCATTCCCTCCAGCTTTCCAGTGATGGCCTGTTCAGAAACTAATATCCTCCTCTTCTGAGTTTTTCCCTTGCCTGGAAAAGGCTGGATGACCTACACCCTCCTTAAGAGGTAACAGTGATCGCTGTGATTGAACTGGGGGTTTTGTGGACAATTCATGAATAGAAATGAAGCATTTGTGTTACTTGGGATTTATGCTTTGACTAAAGTACTTCAAAGTGATCCCAGGTGCGCTAGGAACTACTTGCCCTAGAATGCCATCGAATTTCTGTGTCTTTACTCAGTTGGCTTTTGTTGTGCGTATTAGGGCTGCTTATGAAGTTGTGTGTGTCTGAGGAGTGTTAGAATAATACGCAAATGCAGAGCGAATTCTTTTTTTTTCCCAGGAGTGCTTATGTTTATGTGTAGACTGAAGTGCCGTCACCCAGTTGGTTTGCCTTGGGTTTATGACCTAAATGACTTGTCATAAGCGCGCTTGAGACAGCTCGTACATGGATGTTCAGCTGGCAAAAGCAGGAAAAGCTCCCCTGATTTCTATCAGCTGAAGAGCTGTTCAGTATTTCATGTTCTTTCCATTTCTGCCTCCCCAAGTCAGGGAGATCACAGAGGTGCTGACTTGCCGTCTCTTCCCATGGGCAAGCAAACATAAGGGAAGGTGTTTCAGCCCAAATAATGAACTGTACCAGAATACTTTGGTTTTATTATCTGAATTCATTCTTTTTTTTTTTTTTTTAACTTACGAGTAAGAATAAAGTAGATGGAAACCAAATCGAACAGGGATGTGTGAGTTTTGGCTGCAAACAACTTGCAAACTGTGAAGAATAAAGAAAAATAAAATAAAATCTTGCTGATTTAGAAAGAAAAACACCGTCTCCACAGGCGCTTCCCGCAGCTGTGGGTTTGAAGAACAGCAGATAACCAGCGGGCAGAAATGAAAGTCCATGCTGAGAGTAAGAACATAACCCAGTTGTGACAGTGCCGAAGAGAGTTGGTTTGATGCTGTAGCTGCCCAGGAGCTGGAGAACCTTTCTGTACGGAGCAGCAAATGAGCCGAGAGCGTACCTCTTGGCCGATTTTGCCGGTCAAAATCACTGAAAATGCTGTTCTATTTCCCAGTCAGTTTTATGGGCTCCCTCCTTCTGTGTCTGTGCCACATGGAGCCAGGGGTTTGTTCCTTGACAACAGAGGTTGAGCTTTGGCTGCCCAAGGACCTTGAGGAGGATAAACACCTCGCACTATTTGAAGGTCGCGCAGGATGTCTGAATTCCCATGGAGAATGTGATTTCTGCTGTCAAAATCTATGAAATCTATCTAATACCTGTGCTTTAGAAACAGGGAGCCACTGATGTGTGAGGGACAGCAAGGTGGCACTAGGTGACCAGCACCACAGAGCGGGACCTGACCTCTGCTGGGCAGCACCTTGTGAATAAGGAGAAGAAAAGTCAGCAGAGGGCTCAGCCAACTCGTTGCACAGATTTTTCTTACAAGTGTAGTTGCCAAAGACTCATTTAAAGACTGTTTTCTCCAGCTCTTTAAGGGTGGAGCATTTTCTCTCACTCCCTACCTCTGAGAGCAGGAGGCACCAAACCTTGAGGCGAGGATACCAAACCAGAGGCCTGGGATAATCGCTTTCCCACTCTGGTATGAGGCAGGGATAGGTTCATGCTCTAAAACATATTTAGAGAGAGAAAGGGTGTTACCATCAAGAGTTGCAGCTCTAGAAGTTCTTGCCGCTTGTGTACAATGTCCGGCTGCTCTGTGCTGCAGAGCTTGGGCACACCTTGAGTAAGAAACTTCTGTTCATTTCTTTGAATTCCCATTGCTCAGCTCATGTTCGCCATTCTGTCACTCAGGTTTTTCGGCACCTGCGTCGCTGCTTGACCTCCTCAGCAGAGATTTCTCTGTGCCCCATCTCTGCTCCAACCCGTAGTAGCAACAGTGTTGGTATGTACTGCCACAGTAGCACACTTGCCCACTGAAGAGTAAGCTGTTTGGTACCTCACGCATAAGAGGGGAAGCTTCACAAAGTTCTGGGCCATAATAGAGGAGAGGGAAAAATAATTGGCCAGAACACCAGGACTTGTACAGGAAAACATACAGTTTCCCTTTCTGCCTTGTCACCCATGTGTGTTAAGATGTTAGGCAGCACAGAGAAGGTAAAGCCTTGAGATTAATCCCTTATCAAAGAATGGGATTGTGAAATCGAGGAAATGGAGGTGATCAAGGCAGTGTAATCTTCACCCTAAGTGGCTACAGAGACTTCAAGTAGGGCTCTGAGAGTTTATTTAATTAAATTGCTCTGTGTGGCATGGCTTGAAGTTTCTAGTTTGACAGAAGACAAGGCTGAATGTGCAGGTCTAAGCTTCAATGTAGGACTCTGCAAACACAAAGTCATAACAACCCACGTAGGATAATGTTGTTGATGTTCCAATAGTCTCAAGATTTACAAAAATATCTTCTATTTACTCAGCTGGAAAAAGCCCTGCTCTTCTGGAGCTTTGTTACCCCACAAAGCATTCGGAGGACACCCCATAATCATTTCAAAGTGAGAAACATTAAGTGGAATAACAAGTATAAACTCTATCCATAGTAACTTTGAAGTGCAAGAAGCGTGTCTTTGTAGCCATAGAATATTACTCTGCTTTGGGCCAGGATGGGGAAAACACAGCTCCCAGGGAGTTGTTTCAGGTGGTGAAAAGTCCATATTTTTCCTACCACAAAAGAAGCTGGTCTAAAAACATTCACAGCTGAGCAGTGAAATAGATGATTAAGTTCCCACTGAAATTTTCAGGAGCTTTTCCTGTGATGCTGAAGAGAGCTAGATCCAGACCTCAAGTGCCCACATAGGACGATAAGGGCAGCACATCAGGATCAGGGCACAGCCCCAGTGCTTATTCCTCCCTGGAAAATGAGATCTTCTCTCAGGACACTCACCTGAACCCAGCTCTGCCTTTGCCTCTGCCTGAACTGGGCATGTATCTCTTGAAAGATATCCCTGGGAAAAGCAATGCCTACCCAAAAAGCTAAAAACTTCACTTCCAGCAAGCATTCTGCCTCCTGTCCTCTGCTCAAAATCTAAGCAGAGACTGAGTTGCTGATGCTAAAGCCTGTGATCCAGAGCCACATTTAGCAAGAAGAGGCAAATGATGAGCTGTGGTTATCACAACCACCTCGATATACGAATGTGAGAGGGCTGCTGAGCCAGAGAAGCTGGAGTGAAACGGCTGGGGCCACGCAGCAACAACTTAAAGGAGAACTGACATCACCAAAAACACAAAGCAAAGCAGTAACAAGGCTAGGAATTAAAACAATCCCAGGAGAAGGAGGAGGAAGAAGACAGTAGTTCAGTAATGCTGGGGATCAGCCCTTTCCAAGCAGCAGGAGCCAGCTTTGCCTGGATTCCGAGCTGAACTCCGTAGCCAGGACAACTCCTTTTCCCTGAGCACCAGCGGTTTCAGACTGAGTCCAACCGATGAGTTCCCAAGGCAGCAGCAAAGGCAGCGGGTGCTGGGAAACGCGCCTTTAGAAAGTTCTCAGTATGTGAGTGAGGGGTTGGGGAGGGACTCAGCTGGGGCTGGGCCAGGGTAGCCACAAGTGGAGGCCAGCAGACCTGCAGCTGTGGCAATGACCCCGCAGTTCACCTCCAGGTGCTGGACAAGCCTGACTCCCCCTTCAGTCTCAGCTTTGGTTCTCTGCTTTTCCTGGCTGAGTGAGACACCTCGAGAGTCCTAGAAGAGCTCCTGGAAGACGTATGTGTTTGTTTTCTACAATAACGAAGAGAAGAAAGCTGCTGAACGGCCTTTCTAGTGCTGGTACGTACGGGTAAGTACCTCGGTTATACCACGGGCTGCGTACAGTGTGGGAGAAGTCCTAGCATTGCAGGAGAAGATCTGTGGGAAGCAGGAGCTGAATCTTATCAGTTTGTGCTAAGTCTTATCAGGCTATGCAAATCCTACCTAGTTCCTTTGCAATTTTAAAAGAGGAATTATTCAACAGCCAAAGAATGTTTCACACATTTCTCTACTGCAAGGGCAGTGAGGTCAGACAGCGGTTCTGTGTTTGGAGCTTTTTTCCCCCCTTGAATCCTTTGGATCCTGCAAGGATGGCACTTGAGCAAAGAGCAGGATGCTGTAGCAATAGCCCCTTTTACCTGAACTGAGGACTATCCTGTAACCCTGCTGTATTGCAGGGCATGCACAGCATTTATTTAACTTGGTAACTGCCCCCCACACCCACTTTTGTGCTGCAGTTTCCTCTTGTGCATCCACTTGTGATTCTGCTCTGATATAAAATCCAAGCAAGAAGGAAGCTGGGATGCTTTACTCCTTCCCCTGCCCTGGCACATGTGGCCGACACGAGGGAAATCATAAACCAGCACCACCACGTCTCTGCGCCCTGGATTGTGAACAGGGCTGCTCCATGGGCAATGATTTTTTTTTATTTATTGTTTTTTAACATTTAGGAATTTATCGGAGACAAACATCAGGGCTTAGGCACGGCTGGTGAGGTTAATCCTGCATCCTGATGGAGCCCCACAAAGCAGAGGAGCCGCCGGCCTGAGCATCCTCATTGCGGGCCACGCTCCTTTTGCTGAGCTGTAACACAACTTTGAGAACAGAGAAACCTTCGTTTTACACATCAGGCAGGATTTTAATGCCTGCTGAGGGGGAATGGATGCTCCTTTGCCTTGTTGCATGGTCACTCTGTGTGAGCTGCGTGAGGTGAAGAGAAACCTCAAGTAACTGCAGAGGACACCTCCAGGGCTGGTTACTGGTTACCGGTTACCAGTTACTGGTTACCTGGTTGTTGCTGCAAGGGCCCACGAGGTGGCAATAGCAGGACACTGCTCCCTGCTCGGACACGGCTCGGAGGAGCACGGCTCTCTGTCTTTTTGCCCTTTAAACCAAAGCGATCCTATGGAAGATCGGGGCGCAAGAGTGTTTCTCAAAACTAGTTTCCGCCTGGTCTGTCTCGAACTGTGAAACGAGAGCCTGGCACATCGCCGGGAAAAAAAAAGCACCATAAATGTCAGTGAGAGCGAGTGTTGGGTGCAGGTCCAGCGGACCAGTTTGGGTGGGGATGTCCCAAGGGCTGGCGTCTACCTGGGAGTTACCAGTGTCACCCCGCGGGTGCAGTGCTCTCCCGCTGACTCCCCCAGTACCAGAACCCAACCTGGTGTATCAGGGGTAAGGAGGTTAAATCTGACTCTGCTTTACTGCTTGTACTTTTTTGTGTTGTCCATTTAAACTACGTATTCGTCGAGTCCCACAGAGATTCCTAGTGCAAAGGGAACAGTCAGCCATTGCAGTAATGTCCCCTGGGAGGTGGTGGATTCGTGAACATTGGACACTTAAGATTCAGCTGGGCAGGTTGCTGGGCCATCTTACCTAGACCGTGCTTTTGTCAAGAAAGGTCACCCCAGATGATCCCTGCTGTCCCTTCAACCAGGTGTTCTACAATTCTCTATGATGGTAAGCTCGTCCCCATTCTCACCTAGATCTTTAATAGCTGTGATGTAAATAAAGGTGATAAAACTCAGTGGTTATGCGGCCGCTCCACATTGGGAGACAAGCTCTCCACCTGGTCCCTATGAGGTGCTCTGTGTTTTGCACCACTGACAACAATAAAGCAAAGTTCTAGGGGTGGAAGGGTTTGGGCCAGGCCCAGTGTGTGTGTGTGCAAGGGAGGGAGCAGTGGGATGTAACCTCCTGAATACAAAAGGAGATGGAGACTGAGGAACAGTTGCATCTTGAACCCCTTAAATCCAACAGGAGCCGAGCATTATGTCCAGAGCAACCCAAGGATTTGGGAATCCCAAAAAGTGGCCTTGTGTAAGAAAAAACACCCTATGAGCACGCACTGGGAGGGCACCCACCCCACCCCATGTACTAACCCTGGCTGTGTCCAGCCTGCTGGCCCTGTCAAGGAAGGATGGGAGCTCCCCGAGGACACCCTGTCCCCAGAACATTGTCCATCATTGTTCTGCTGAGTAGGTTGAAAAGAGAGAGGGGGAACAGCTGTGCTCAGTGGGCTGAGGGCTATGAACAGCCCACCTTGCATCACCTAGCAACACCCATCCCCACCAAGTTTTAGAAGGGCAAAAAGATGAATTAATTGGGTGCTGGAAAAGATGAGGTGCAAGGCAAGCTGCTCAGCTGAGGGCTACATCATCCTGATATGTACGATGTGTAGGGCACAGACTGAGCTTTGGGTTTTGTCCTCCAAGAATGTTGCTCTAAACCACCTCCAGAATGACTGCAGTGCACTGGCAGGAGGCACCACTAAAAAGTGCTCCCTAGAGAAAGTTGTTCCCAAACTTCTTTAATGCAAATAAGTAGTGGTCCCTGCAGCCTCAGGCTGAAGCACTTGGTAAGCACTGTTAAACACTGGGCAAAATGGGCTTTTTATAAATGAAGAGCAGAGAGACAAACAATTAAGACCAAAATCTAGAAGTTCTAGGAGTTTTCCCCCAAGGAGATCTTAGGGTCTAATGAGGGTCACAGTGTGTAACTCCTCCCTTACTGCTGCTGTGGCTGGTTCCTGCTGGGAAGAAGTTTTGGGCTTGGGCTCCATGAAAGGTGTGCTAAAACCCCAGCCAAAATGGCCCAGTGAGCCAAGAAAACAGTCTGCGTGCTCCCTCGCTCACCTTGAGTGTAATCAGGAAAAAAATCCACCAGTTTAAACAAGGTTCTTTAATCTCACTCAGCACATCCCTCATGGTTACGACCATGTAGAGAGCTGGGAACTGATTGCTTTGGTAGCGGGACGAAGAGTTTCCCCACGCACGGCTGTGGGTGAGTGGGAGGTGCTCGTAAGCTGGAGGCTGAGGGCAGCAGCCTCTGCGGTTCCCATGTGAGCTCAGCTCTTCCAGGTTTCTCTTTCAGAGCCAGGAGGCAGCTGGGTTTGACTCGAGTGCCCCAGCAGAGAATGAAGCTTCAAGGTTGCCTGTCTGGCGCTCACCGTGCAGGAGCTTTGCCACAGGCTGGGGCCAGCTCTTGGCACAGTTTCCTCCATCGCAGCTCACAGAGAGGGTCACTCCTCGCTGCCAGCAGGTTAACTGCGACGCATCTCCTCTCATTCCTTGTGGGTGTCCAGCCCAGAAAGGCTGAAAACAGGCAGTCATGAGAGTCCTAGAGCGACGCTAATATTTTCCTTTTATGAACGAATACTTGCAACCAAGCCAAAGTCAGTTGCCAGCTCTGTTGGGAGAGAGGATCTAGCATCAGAGAAAGATCCTGATTCCATTCTTGGTTCACCGTACGACCCTGCAAATAATGACAATATTGGCCCCAAATGGGCTGGGATGAGGTATCAGTGGCTGTTGTTGATTAAAGAGCAGGATGTGTTTCAGACTCCAGAAGGTTTGCTCCCTCCAGACCTCGCACTAGCCCTCCATCTGGCCGGTTCTTACCTAGTGACTCTGAGTAGACTTTACTAACATGTGCAGTCACGTTTCCTTGCTGTGTGTGGAGGAAAAGGCAGCCCTTGCTGTCACTGAGAAGAGTGTGGCTTGCGCAAACTCCATGAAAGTGCAAGGGACTGGAGATATGGCTATGCAATGGTCACGGCACATCCTGCCTGCTCCGCTCCTCTGTCATCTGAGAACAGAGATGCTTCTGCTGCTTTGGGTTGGTTCAAGAGCCCAAATCGTGGGGTTCTTTCCCCAAACAGGTGCTCTGAGTGACGCCTAGGCTAGACAACTAACATAGATATGCAACATAGTTGACCAAATGAGGACTTTGCATCTCTAGGCTGTGGAGCTCATCCTAAAGGCTGTGGGACACCCTCCCCACGGTGTCTGTCCTCCTGGGACAGTGCTGGGCAATTTGCTGACTCGGTAGGGGTGACATGGAGGGAGTGAAGAGTTGTCCAGAGTGGGGGAACTGCAAAGCAGCCATGCCTGGGGAGAAGGCTAACAAAACTGTATTAATTTTTAAAATTTCCAGGCAATCAGAGGTTTTTGCCTGTAAACTCTGCACTGCTTCTTAGAGTGGCATTATGGTAAAGATGCTGCACAGCTCTGCTTCCAAAATGAGAGAAACTGGGAAAATTTGCACTCACCTGAGTAAAGGATTGGTGCTGTGGGGAAAAGTAACTCGAATGCTGTTGCATTGTTGGTCCTATCACTGCTCGTGGATAAAAAGTGGTGGGTTTTGACTGATGAATTTGAGGAAAAGTTAGTTCAAGCAGTTTGATGCAGCTTGAATATGAGACTGAAGAAGGGTTACACAACAGAAGTCCGGAGCAACCATTACCTGGGCACATGTCTTGGGGCTGTTTCAGTTCCACAGGAGAAAAGGGGTGCGTTACAGATCCAGGCTGGGGGGCCATTGTGGCCTGGCCTTGGGACACAATCTTTCCACAGCTCTGTGCCACCACCCAAGCAGTGCTTGTGCTTGGAGGACAGCCCTTTCCACCTTGGTGCATCCCCCCAGCTCATGGCCCTGCAGCTCTGGCGGGTCACAATGAAGGGGACCCCAGCCCTGCAGTGCCCGGTTGTGTGCCCCCACCTCTCCAGGAATGACACAGGGCCTTGGTGGCTGGAAGAGAGCAGGTTGCTGTGCTGGGACTCACCTCGGAGCCCCCACCATCGTGCCTGATGAGGGCCCCTGACGCCCAGCAATCGCTGCTCATTGGGATATTGAGTTTTCTGTGTGCTTTGCAAGTGTAACTGGCCAAGACATTGTGAAGGGAGGAGAGAAGGCTCAAGGGAGAGGTGTTAAAGAAATAGGAAAACATTCTTAAGAGTGTTTCAAGCCTGCGCTTTCCCTTATTAGTACTTTCATGATGGAAAGATGCCGCTTCAGGTCTCTGCAGTTGCACTGGGCCACCACGTCCAGGACCTGTAGACATCCGTACAGACAGCTGTACTGCCTCCTGCATCCCCGCAGCACCACCTCTACTGCTCTTCCAAGCCATGCACTGCTGTCTTGGCTTATAAATCTCCTCTGGCTTCTTGTGCAAGAGAAGGAGAAGCCTGATATGAAATACTCAGTTGAAAGGGGGTGATTCTCATCCAAGGCAGGTGTTGGATACAAAAGGAGATGTTTGAGAGAGGAAGGGGAACACCAGACGTGGGATATGACCAGCTGAAGGACAATGCCTGGGAAAAAGGGAGGTGGTGCCTGCATGAAGGGCTTTGCTACTGTCAACTCCAAGCATTCAGAACATCTGCCTCCACACCAAAAAGAGAATATTTTTTTGAGAAAGGTTTATTTTAAACAATTCTATGATTGGGAACTTCTTCATTTGCTCCCGAGCAATAAGCCCCTAGGCTTCTCACAGATCGCATTTCCCAGCCTGTCGTGGGGTCAAATATGGAGTGATGGAGTTAAATGGAATCTCATGATTGCAGGAGCCAGGGCCTGGAGAGGAAAAACCCAAACAAACCATAAACCATAACAAAAGAAAGTGCCAGCTATTCCCAGGTTCCTGATAACATCGTCAGAGGTGGCAACACTGGACTTCATAAAAAGCCTCGCTGAACTTTAGGGTCAGCCCCAAACAACGGCAGCTCTTTCCTTTGTCCGTTTGTTCCGGCATGCCTGGGGAGTGACGTGTGGCTGGTTATTATTGCCTGGGTGATGGCTATCTATGCGCAGCTCTGGGATACCAAACCATCCCTGGACTAGCCTTGTCTGTGTTTAAAAATCCCACATGGTCACTGATGCAGGAATGTAGCCAGATCTCCACTCTCACGGGGGCAGGTGGGAAGCGACCTGGGACTTCAGAAATCCATTCCTCAGCCTCTATACCACAGGAGTATTTTTTTTCTCATTTCTCTATATTCCATGGAAATAGGATATTTTTCCCCACTGCAGCTGGGCGAAGCTGTGAGGCCCCTAGAGAGCAGGCAGAAGGGAAGTGTTGGGAGGGAAGATCTCCAGGGAGAAGCTCATGCAATGCACTTACTCTTTGTGAGACAGATGAATCTCAACTGAAGAAAACTCCCTCTGACAAAAGAGAACCTCTTTCTACCCCTGAATAAAATTCCCTGGTACAAGAAAGAAAGGGATAACTCTCCTGCCGTGGATTCACCTTAACTGAAGCAGGCTGTGTGCTTCCTTGAGGATAGTGGCTCAGCTCTGTCCCTGGACACATCCAGTAGCACAGGCGCTTTTCTTTCTGCTCCTTGTCACCAGGAGCTCAGGAACGAGCTGCCCATTTTCAGCCAGAGTTGACAGAGACATCTCAGAGAGAGTTTTTTTCTCTTGCAGGCTCAGGTGAATTTAGGCTGCTGGAAAGAAAAACCTTGTAAGTGCCTGTACGGAGAGCTGCCTCAATGCTTCCAGACACTAGAGACTCCACACAAAGGAGCACAGGCTTTGACACCCTCTGCCTGGGGAAGAAGCTCTAATCAAACCTCTGGCTCACTGTGAGAGACCGATGGGTAGGAAGGCCACCGCTGGCACCTGCAGAACTACTTATAGTGACTTGGTTGATAGTTTTACACGACAGAAGAACATTTCTGGGTCGCTACTTGTTGTTAAGCTGTCTCTGGCTTCTTTGGGAGAGCATTCGCATGGGTAAGAGCAGCAGCCGCCAGGCTCATGCCCCACCAGCCCGGCCAAGCTCTGCAGAGGTGGGTGCAGAGGGAAGGAAGGAAGGAGATCCCCAAATACCTCACAGACAGCAGGGAAGGCGTTAGATGATTGTCCGTGAGATTGGATCTTAGGATCAGGGCAGGAGGGGTTTGGAGAAGGGTGGCTGGAGAGAAGGGAGAAGGCTGAGCAATGGCCAAGTTAACCCTTAGCATGCTGGCATTTTCCAGGCCATGAGCCAAATGACTGTAGAGGAAGATGTATATAACACATGTCTGCAGTCTCCAAAGGGTTATTAACTGTGCAATAATGGCCATGAAACTTGGCTTCCTTGACGTACATTTAAAATTGCAAAAAAATAAAACACGCTTTTCAGAGGGGGAGAGGGCTTGTTTCCTAGAAACTGCAGGGCCAAATCCACTCTCTGTGATGGTGAGAGGAGAAAAACCCCCCCCTGCCACCACCACCATGGGCTGGAGGTAATGGAGAAATGCAATCACAGCAGCACCACAGCTCCCTCCTGCCACACACATTATCCTTATCAGTAATAATTTCAAGGCATTTTTGAAAAGCCCATGGTGTTAAACTCATAAAGTCTGTCTCTCGCTGAAGCTTTGGGATTTGGATTCCATAAAACCTCTGCTGCTCCTAAGACGGTTCACTCTTTTGTTGTATGGGTACCTCTGTGGGGGCTTGTCCCCTTGCTCCTGCTCTTGCCAACACCAAGTCCTGCTGGGGATGTTGCCCCTGTCGAGGGGTGCTGCAGCCTCTTGGGCCCCTGCCCTGAGACATTCTGCAACTCCGCGATGCTCGGCAGGGACCAGCCCAACGCAGCCTGTGCCGCTGGCCAGCCCAGCCACTCTGCGAGTCCTTCCACGCAGTGATTTACAGATTTCTCTTTATTAGTGCCCGTTTTCCCCCACACTATTAAATTTATTCTTTCTCTGTGTCATTATTTTTTTGGCAGAGGACTTTGGAAGGTGGGAGAAAGGACCTACCATAAAGTTAAGCAAATTGAAGCCCCCTCATCAAATCCTTTTGAGGGAAGGGACGAGGCACCAGCTTCAATCCCTCAGCAAATGAAGGTGGCTGGTGGTCTGGGCTTAAACATGACTGTTTGGGGCTCAGGCCAGATTTGGCAGCTCACAAATCAAACTATCTTTTGGTTCTCAGGAATGGAGGATTGCCACAGGTTGAAGAGCTGTAGGGGAGCTGCTGCCCAGAGCCGCTGTGCCAGCCGGGGCCCTGGCCTTGGAGGGAAGCACTGAAATTGTTAGTTCACAACAGATCAGGAGAGAAATTCAGGCTCTGAAGTTTTGTTTTAACCCGGTTACATTACACTATTGACATACAGCAAGGCAGACAGTCCCAAACAGACTTTTTGTCTCACTTGAATGGGTTCTGGGCCAGTCCTTTTGCTTTGATAATTTCTTGTTAGACAGCAGACCGAGCCTTGAAAGAGACAGGAAAACAAAGAGCTATTAAATCTCACCTGATCTTCTGTTAAGAAAGTGAATTTGAGCCACGGAACTTGGCTGCACTCAGATTTTATCTGCTGGGAGCTGGTTGCAGGTCCTGGGTTTTGCTCTTGCTGCTGACATCCTCCACGTGCTGGAGGGATGAGGAGCTTCCCCGAGACCAGCGGGAGGTGAGTGGGTGTTTCCGAGGTGCTCCACCAGCCTGCCCTGTGCCTCAATGCCTGGGAAAAGCGAGGTGAAGGGCTGGAGGCAGCTTTAAGATTCCGGTTCTCGAATAGCCTCTCTACCTGTTCGTATGAGCAGATCTCAAAGAAAATGTGTTTTGTTGTTTCCTGTCCAATGCCTGAAAGAAGGAAAATGGTGTTAACTTGCTCATCTCTCTTACCAGTCCTTTTCCTAGATCCAGACGGCCCTTTTCTTCTCCAGCCGCCTGCCCTTGCAGGGATGAGCAGCCAAATATAATTCCCCTTGCCTGTGACTCAGCATCATCATCACTGTCAGTGCAACCCCAGACAACACTCGCGTAAGCACTGCAGGGAGATCTGCCAGAGTCATCCTTTGAATTCTCCTACAATTTCAGTAACAAAGTTGTAGATTTTTGTGGAAGTTTAAACTTTAGGACACTGCTCTGCTGAGCCATGACAGTTCAAAGCTGCTAACATGTTTGGTCTTCACTGCTTTCCATGACTCAGCCATGCCAGGAGCGCAGGATCCGATCCAAAGCCCACCGAATGCTGCAGAAATCTTTCTGCTCTTTGGAATCACCCGTCTGCTTCCAGCAGCCCCTGAACCAGGACGACTTCTCATGAACCCTGGGCAGCTGAGGACATGCAGGACGTGCCCCAGCCATTAGGGCTGCAGGATCTCAGTGAAAATGGGAATTAGTTGCACCCAGGTGAGGATGTGAACATCCTCTTCACACAGAGTGGTAAGGGAAAGGGATCTGGCAGGTAGCTTCCTCCTCTTCTTCCTCGCCCACACAGTTGTCTTTGCTAGCCTGAACAACGTGTCCTCCTTACTTTAAATTAGAGTCCCCCTCTTGCCCACCACCGTAAAAATCAATTTTGACATCTCCTGAGTTTTATGCACTTATTTCATGTTTTCATCGATGCGATGAGTGCTTCCCAGAGTCTTTGCCTAAAATCTTTGTGCGCTCATATGTTGCCAACCTCGTTCCTTCCTGGTCTTCTGAGTCCCGGGATCAGTATTTGAGATGACGGTGGAAAAGCCTGCAGGAAATGAAGGAATGGGTGAATTTTTCAACTGAGCTTCCATACCAGCATCTAAATTCTTTTAGTAATGAAGAAAAGGATGTGCAGGGAACGTGACAGAGGACACTCATGCCTCTTGCTGGGGTATTTCCCATGGCTACATGGGCACTAAGCCTGCTGGAGGTCCCAGAGAAAAGTCCTGTCTGAGGCACTGGGGTGATACTGGGGGAGTTCCAGGGGATACTGAGTGAGATCCTGGGAGGGGGAGTACTGGACTGGTACCAGAGGATACCAGGGGGTTACCCAGGAGTACTGGGAGGTCCCGGGCAGTACTGGAGTGGGAATGGGG
>NW_009735822.1:98662-105362 GCF_000703405.1 Apaloderma vittatum | reverse complement strand
CTGCCCCCTCCCTGGAGGTGTTCAAGGCTAAATTGTACAGAGCCTTGCGCAGCCTGATCTAGTGAGAGGCGTCCCTGCCCATGACAGGGAGGTTGGACTAGATGATCTCTAAGGTCCCTTCCAGCCTATGCCATTCTATGATTCTATGATTCTATATGAGTCTTCAATAAGTTACACATGTTCAATTGAAGAAGCATTGAAGTGCAAGAGTAATATGGAATAAACGATGAGGCAGATGCTTAAACAGATTCTGCTGCCAACAGTTTTGAAAAATCGAACTACAGTCTGAGTCAGTTGGTATTCTAATCAAAGCATTATCAGAAAGCAGAGATGATCATAAAAGTGAAACAAAAACATGTAGGCTCAGTTTTTCTTTCTAGATTACTTCCTGAGTAAAATAAAGAAATAAATAAATAGAAGACTCTACAATTATGAAAGCATGAGTTGGAATTCAGATTCACCCATTTATAATTCATCAGAACCAGAGCTAGAATATTAAAAATTGTGCTTTGCATCCAAGCTTGCTTTATTGTTTACTCTTTTTGCAAAGGAATATGAAAAGGCTAATTTTAGTGGCTTATTACACTTTTCATTCTCTTTATTCAGATGTGAACTATAGACAAATAGAGAAGGAGAGGTAAAAAAATTAGGAGAATTTTGGTGAATTTTTTTGAACTTTGTTTATTATAAGAAAGTTACTGTTTTAGTAACTCTTCTTCTGACCAAGTAAACATTGCATTTCTCCTCAGGGATGAAAATATAAATAATCTGCTGAGAAAATACAGTCTATCACTATTTCTGTATGTATATTAAAGTTTATCTCTGTTAGTTTTACCTAACGGCAGCTTCCATTCACAAGAAGTAATGGTTTGCTTTTAAGGTTAGGACACCGAGTTCTTTTTACAATTGTCTTTTTTAAGAAAATAATCAAACAAACAACAAAACAGCAACTGTAATGCATATTTGTGACTTCTGTTCCCTGGATTACTCTTGAGTATTCTGTTAATGAGTTTTGTTTCCCTGAAGTTCTACAGTTCCTTGTGTCAATGTTTCACAGATTGCTTCTGGTTGAGGAAATTGACTGTCTGAAGATTCCAGTTCCTTCACTAGGAATGACCATAGGATCTGACAAGGACAATTTTATTGTTTACAAGATCTAACAGTCAAGGCATTACTTTCCTTTTACAGAATGGTCAAAATAACGGCAGGTTATTTTACGTGAGCCTTTTTACTTAAATGTTTACACTCCATCCTTACCATTAACAATATCATCCTTACCACTGAGTAAGCCTGTATTTATCCCTTTCCTTTCCTTTTTTCCTCATATTTTGCAGTACTATTTATTTCCTACCACTGTCTCAACTTTGTTATTTGAGGTCTTGTGAGAGTCCTACTTTGATTAATGTTTAAGTAAAATATTTCTGTGGTTATACATACTAATTCATGGAAAAACAAGGTCTACAATAACCTAAAAAATCTGTCTTGGGTAAGAAAGAAAAAAAAAAAAAGAAAAGACAATCATATTATTTTATGCAGAATAATTTTTTTTATTTCTTTAAGAAGTGTACGTTTACACATGTGTCCATGTCTGTGTTGAGGGCCTTAGAGGTGTGGGACATGTAATTATTGGAAAGTTTGATTTGTTACTTAGCCATGTTGAGTCACTATTTCCAGTCAAGCATATGTGAAAAAAATATATTGTCCAAAAAATGTATTTAAAATTAAAATTTTACATCATCACTTTCCTTTTGTATGAAAGGAAGGAGATAGAATGTATTTTTTCATTTCAGATGAGAACATTTGAATATAAATTCTTCATTAACTGTCTAAAATAGGTTTTATTCTTGATTAAGTCTTTTTTGGGAGTAGGTTTGCTGGGAGGACTTGGGACCCTGTAGGTGACTCTTACTGAAGCAGTCTGCTCCTAATGGACTGCACCCATTGGAAGGGTCTCACACTTGCAGTAGTTCATGAAGAACTGTCTCTCACGGAAAGGACTCCTGTGAAAGGGACCCCACGCTGGAGCAGGGGAAGAATGAGGAGTCCTCCCCCTGAGGAAGAAGGAGCGATAGAGACAACATCTAATGAACTGACTGCAATCCCCATTCCCTGTTCCCCTGTGTTATTCAGTGGGGAGGAGGTGGATAAACCAAGAGTAAAGCCTGGGAAGAAGGGGTGGGTGGGGAGTTGGTGTTATTTTTAAGATTTGAGTTTATTTTTCATTCCCCTTCTCTAAGTTTATGGGTACTAAATTCAATTAATTTCCCCAAGTCGAATCTGTTTTGCCCATGACAGTAATTACTGAGTGATCTCCCTGTCCTTATCTTGAACTATGAGTCCTTCATTATATTTTCTCTTCCCTGTGATAGGCATCCAGACAGGGTCCGGATATCCAGCCAGGGTCAAAGCACTACAAAGTCTTAGACATTATTGCAAAATAAACATAATCAAGCATAAGTTACAACTGCAGAGAATGTGCTACTTTAACACTCAAAGATCAAGCTGTATGTTACATTCTTCTTTAATACTTAACTGAGGTGTCTAGTGTCATTTTCAGAAGAAATAGGGTCTCATTTTTTGTTAGAAAAGGTGAGAGTATCAATAAAGTCACATGTGTCGCCTATGAAAGATTAAAATTAAAATTATGTAGGTTTTAAGGATTCATTTACATTCTTTAATGAGTTTTGGTAGATGAAATAGTCAGAGTACAACAGTTTAATATGACTACATGCAGCAAAACTAGATGATTGGATAGTTTTGGTAAACCTTCCTCAACACAAAACCAGTTTCATGGTGCTCCACATACTAATGTTTTGTGGTTATTTGAAACAGGATAAAAGAGGCTTAATTCCTATTGAACTTGGCCATCATTGTAAGGAATTTGTCCTTCAGTTTCAGCCATTTGGTTTAATTAATTTTACCCTACCACTATTGTGTATACAAATAAAAACCTCAGGATTTTTATTTCTTTCCATGTCACACACAACTAGACTTCCAGAAAACTTTCACAGGTTTGTTTGATTGTTTGTTTCCCCTGTAAGGTACAGCTGTTCTATAGGCATATCACAGAATCACAGACCTGAAGTTAGATGGCATCTCTAGAGACCCAGTCTAATCCTTGCTCAATGGTGGCTGAGCTAGAGCAGGTTGTTCTGGACTGTGTCCGCTCAGATTTTGACAGTCTCCAAAAATGGAGACTCCACAGCTTCTCTGGGTAACCTCTTCCAATATTGGTCTACCCTACCCTCACAGTTAAAATGTCTTCTTATGCTTAAGTGGATTTTTTTTTTTTTTGTATTTCAATTTCTGTCCATTGCTTTCCTTTGGCACCACCGAGAATTTGGCTCAGAATACCTTACTTCCACTGTCAGGTGTTTATACACGTTGATAAACTCCTCCCTCAATCCTTCTCCAAGCTATACAAATTCCAGTTCCTCAGTCTCTCTGTGTATGTCAGATGATCCAGTCTTTTCTGTTTCTTTGCTGGCTTGTCCCAGTGTGTCTGTGTGTGTCCATGCCTTTCTTGTACACTGAGTACAGAGGAAGTTATCACCTCCCTTAATCTACTGGCTATGCTCTTCCTTGCAACCCAGGATGTTGTTGGCTTGCTATCAACTAGAACTCCGAGTACTTCCCTACAGAACTTCTTTGAAACTGGACCACCTGGTGTGTACTAATGTGCAGGCTTATTTCTCCCTAAGAGCAGAACTTGACATTTGCTTGTTGAGATTACTGTGAGATTCCTGTTGGCCTGTTTCTCAAGTCTGTAAAGGTCCCTCTGAAGGGCAGAACTACATTCTCATGTATTAACCACCCATCCTGATTATGTGTTCCCTGAAACATTGGTAGATATCTTGCAAGTGACATGGAACTGTCGTGAAGCATTGGAACAAGCTGTCCAAGGAGGTGATGGAGTCAACATTCCTGGACCCGTTCAAAAAACATGTAGACATGGCACTTCAGGATATAGTTTAGTAGTCACGGCAGTGTTGGATTGACATTTTGATCTGATGATTTTAGAGGCCTCTTCCAACCAATCATAGTGATTCTAAAATAAAAATTTTAAAATTGGCAGTGCCCTAGTTTGAGCTAAATGGAGCCAATTCTGTTCAGTGATTTGATTTTTCAGCTCAGTCTCCTCTCAGAGGCTGCACTTTCTGAAGTTGGCAGCATGTTTTTTGCAACAGTATCTGCTACTAGAAGTGATAATGCCTGACATTTATAGTTATTACCAAGGACTGGTATGCAGAAAGGCTTTTGTTTATACTTGTTCCTACACTTACTAGGGTCACTGCTGGACCATGTGCCACATGGAGGGTGCTGGGAAGTAAAGGGGTCAGAAGGAAGTAAAGTCACACCTCTGATGAGTAGCAGACAGAACAGGTGACCAACAAGAGTTTTACATTCCATATACATCAAATTTAGTATAAAGCTAAAGGATCACAGCGGTTAAGTATCTTTTTCAATGATTGGAATCCAAGGAAGACTCCTCCTGATCTTCTGCCTTAGATCCCAATCCTGAGTTCCTGAATCTAGCTTCTGTGACCAGATTCTCCTCTGTTGCTGAGCCTATGGCTTCCCCAGTTGATGCTTCCTCTGCAGAGTCAGTGGTGATTGCTACTGAGGACAGTGTTGGGTTCAGTATTGGTTCTGTGTATATATATATATTTTGTGTGTGCGTGTGTGTGTGTATATATATGTGTTGTTCATTTTTATATTATTGTTTTATAAAGCTGTTTAGTTTTCTTTTCCAATCTGTAAGCCTCTCTGCCTCATTCCCTTTCTCTTATTTTTGGGGAGGAAGAGGGATTAGAGAGCATCTGTCAGTGTTCAGTGGCTGACCCAGCCCTAACCCTCAACACAGATGGTGCACTCTGTCCCAGAGTCCAGGACATTAATGAGGAGCTTAAACAATGGTACATCATTGCTGACTGGCCTACCACTGGAGTTTGTGACATTGATTACAATCCTTTAAGTTGTATTGGGTTTGCCTGGCCAGATTTTAGTGGTGGGGACACTGCAGGGGTGGCTTCTGCAAGAAGCTGCTAGATTCTTCCCTTAAGTCTGACAGAGTCAGTGACAGTCAGCTCCAAAGATTAGCCTGCTGCTGGCCAAGGCTGAGCCTGTCAGTGATGATAGGATAGGAATGTCTCTGTGAGAACATATTTAAGAAATGGGAAAAAAAGGAAATGTGCCATGTGTTATAAATTGAGGGAATAAAACCCAGGAGCCAATTTAGAATTTAAGTGATTAATAAAATTTATTAAATTTAGCAAGCGGCTGAGTAAGCAAAACAGCGCCGGGCAGCGGGGAGCAGCTCTCACCAGGAGTGCTCATACCACAGCTGCACCCGTGCACGGGCAGATACCTTGGTTATATGCAAAGAAAGTTACATATTCATTAGATGCTGGTCGGCTGCTCCTCCTCTTGACACCTGCGCAGTGCCTCCTGGTGGTCTTGGGCAGGGGGCTTCAAGTAGGAAGGCTGTAGGTCTTCCTCACGATAAACTTTTGCCTTGGTTCAAAAACTTGTTGTTCGTAGCCCATTTCTTAAGATATCTTTGTCCTCGAATTCCACAGGGGCCTTTCATCACCAGATGGTCCTTTATCACTAGGTTCTTGTCAATTATTTTTTGGTTTTATATACTCTTACAGTGAGTCCATCCTGCTAGCCTTTGTTCTTTTGCAGCTGGTGCTAGATAGCTACCCCTGTGTACAAGCCTGACCTTGGTGCTGGGGAAGATTATATTTGCTTAACAGGATATTGTAGCCTAAACAACTTCATTTCTAGCACAGCATAAAATTTGATGAACAAATTCTATATGCCTTCTATAACACCATGGAAAAATTGACAGACAGAGGAGTGAGATATGTGAAGAAAACAACTTCCAGACAAAGTAGGCAAGCTTTTCTCCACCATGCTCTTCTTCTGGCATTTCCTTATTTTTATGTATAGACTTTAGGGGGATCCCACGAAACCCTGCTTTGTTGATAATGAAGTCTCACTTGTCCACATAAACATCTGATCCTGCGGTGTCCCATGATCACAAAGGTCAAATTCCTCGACCCATACAGAATTACAGAATCACAGAAAAGCTGACCTTGGAAGAAAAGGCTCAAGTATGTGCTGATTCAGGTGACCACAGAGGATTCTGTGAGGCTCTGAAAGCAGAGTACGGACTCACATAGCACGTTCAAAGCCAGCTGCTAAGCACAGATGGCCAAATGCTTCTCACAGATAAAGCCTCCATCCTGAATCAATGGTCTGAACGTTACCAGACTCTCTTCAGTGTCAACCGTGTAGTTGAAGGCTCAGCAATTCGGCACATTACACAACAACCAGTGAAAAATGAATTGGATAAAGCCCCTACTATGGGAGAGACTCTCAAGGCCATACAGCAGGTGAAAACTGGCAAGGCAACTGGGATTGATGGAATCCCACCTGAAGTCTGGAAGCTGGAGGCCAAGCACTCCATGCTAAATTTCACAAGCTCATTGTGCGTTGCTGGAAAAAAGGCAAACTACCACCAGATCTCTGTGATGCAGTCATCATCACCCTGTACAAGAAGAAAGGAGAAAAATCAGACTGTTCACATTACTGAGGTATTACTTTGCTCTCTATTGCTGGTAAAATCCTTGCAAGAATACTTTTGAACAGACTAGTACCAGCTATCTCAGAAGAACTTCTACCTGAAAGCCAA